>NW_012109630.1:491454-495265 GCF_000951045.1 Mandrillus leucophaeus | reverse complement strand
AAGCATTTTATTTTTTTTTAGAGTTATCTGTATACCAGGTCAATTTTCCTCTGTGAAACTAGCATTGGGTATTTATTGTGTATATATTATATGTCAAGCATTCTGAAAGCCATATAATTTACATTTTCTCTTTTACTATTAGCAACTCACGGTGGTAGATGTCATAATCTCCACTGCATGGATAAACTGAGCTTTAATAATTTCTAATTCCTCTGTTCTATCTGTCCCTACAGTCATATCTCAGTTCCTTGAACACAGCAGATGCTCAACGAAGACTGAATTGCCCTCTTCTGTCTTGTTAGAGTATTTTGCTTCCAGAGGGAAACATGATGTGATTTATCACATGATAGAAATTGATCAATAATATTTTGGTGCTATCCTTTTGCTGCAGGTAGAATTTAGTTTTCTGTAGGTTTTAGGAAAGAAATGAGAGACTTGTTAAAAGGTTTGCTATGGGCCTCTTTTTAATTACATTATTTTAGGGGACCAGCTTTCTCCCTTATGAGTCCCATAGCTCATGGGACCATGTTTGGCTATTTATTGGCAATCATTGTTTTGTTTTCTCCACCTTCCTAGTCTTCCCTCCAGTAAGATGTTTTACATCCCATGAATCATAATTCCCAGTTCTTGGATGAAAATTACTCCCCCTGACATTAACCAAGTTTACTAGCAAGATCCTATATTAGGCAGAGCAAATTCAAAGCCAGGAACCCTACAGAGAAGGCAATGACCCTGATCTCAGACCTTTACTTCTTAAATCTTTAAAGACTACAAATAAATCTGAAAGGCAATGAAAAAGTTTTTCTGAGTTGAACTCCTCTGGGCTCTGGATTTCCATGGCTTCCTTCATGGCTTATGTTTTAGTACAGTGGTATGAATATGAAAACTGTTAGTACTAGGGGATTATCTTCTCTCCAGTGCTCTCTGCAATATTTTAAAGGTGTCCCAACATTATAGATTGCACTGAAATAATACAGCCTACTTGGTATTACATTCTGTATTCATATTTACTATAAAATGTCTTGCTACAGCATATTCCTTAACTTCCTATAGAGGAGGATGTAATGTACAACAGAGAAGTGCATTTTTTAGAAACACTGAAATGAAAGTTGTTGATTTTAAAAGACATCTTGTCACAGATGAGTGAGGGAGAAAGAGATCAAACCAGCAAGTCTAGCCAATCCAACGTTTCATTCATGCATCTCTTCGGCTTAGTGCTTTCCCCTTCGGTATCATTAGCATTTTCATTTCGAAAAATGACAGTCTGCAGTGGAAGCAGTAAAAATGTTCAACCTGTGGTTTAAATTATTGATTTTTTAGAATATTGAAGCAGTATTTCAAATGGATTTTGTTAGAGATACTTCTGGGTGGGGGGTTTCAGAGGTAATTTGATACCCAAAAGCCTGTATATTTCAAAGAGTTTCCATTTTTTTGAATTTCTTTAGACTCTGGATGATTGGATAAAAATGTTTATTATCTTCAGGATTGTAAGTAGCAGATCATTGCTGCTTGAACTTGAAACATATTTGCAGACTGTGCTCTTCATGATTTATCGGGCATGCTCATTCGGTGATCAACTGGCAAAATAAATCTTCATTTAGAAACAAAAGCATTTTAAAATAATGGAAAAGATACTATGATTTGCATACATAGAAGGTCAGTAGTCCAATTGATAGCTAGTTTAATGTAATAAAGCATGCAAGGCGTGGTTCTATAGAAATGGATTTTAATGAAGCTCCTCAAATTGTGTTATGCTAATAGGGAGTAGAGTGTGGCCACAGAGATTTTCCTTGAAGTCATTTTAAGTCTCTCGCCACAGTCAATACTTACATATGAACAGAAAATGTTTTGACAAGGAGCAGGAGTACTGACTGCTGTGTGTGTGCTGTGCAGGTAGTTTGCTATTCGCAGCATGTTTCTCCTTATGGAAAAAAGCTACTTAAAAAAATTACATTATATCAAAATGCCTTGATCTGCAATCATTCCACAAGTCCAAGCCCTATTGAAGTCAATGAGGGTTTGGAGTGCAAATTTATGAGTGTATCGAGCTTAATATGTGGAGAGTTGCATTATATTTTGTAATGTCAAATATCACATAGCAATGGGATGACACAAATTTGAAATAAAACCTGATATCCCCCTTCGACAAGTGGAAATGAATTAAAAATACAGTATCAGAAGAGATCTTTTTGAGGCATTGAAACATAAAAGGGAAACCTGCCACAGAATACATGAGATGTATCCATAATAAACCCTGTAACATTTAAACCAACTTGTAAATGCCTTTCCAATGGCAGTGCTACCATGAAAGTTGGTTGGAGAATTGACTGAATTTGCTACAATTGGGGAAAAACATGTTTAATATGATTTTGCAAAACCGTAAGATCAAATCTTTTTGTAAAGCAACCCCCTTTTCATCTAAAAACTTTAATAGACAACATGACTAAAATAGTTTTAACGGCCTTTAGAGATGGAAGTTTTAAATATTTTCATATTGTTTATATTGTTATTTGTTGAAATTATAGTTAATATAACGGAGGCCCAGAGAATTAAGTAAACTATTCAGCATCATTCAGCTATTAAATATACTAATAATTAGTAATAATAAGCATACTAGTAGTATATTATAATGTACTATTAATAATATAATTCTTCCTTGGTTTGTGTAATTCCAGAGCCAATGCTTTTCTACTACACAACTCTGTCTTCTCTTATACATTAAAGATGTCACTTAAAATTGGCCTCAAAAGCAGCTTATAAAAGAAAGTGAAGACATGGAAAAGCAGTGAGCCCTCACAGTTACACAGTGTATACAAAATTTAGTTATTTTTCAGTTTCAAGGGTGAGGCCACTCCTATCTACTCCCTTCCTCCATCCATCAGGTGCTTCCCTGATTTAAAACTATTTCTGTGCACTTATGTCCCAGGCACCATGCAGGAATTAACTCACCAAACCTCTGCAACAAATCTATGCAATATATATTCTATTCGTATTATTATCATATCTTATTATATTATTAGTGGTATAAAATATGCTAATAGGAATAATATAATTATATATAATATACTACAAATAATATATATTTTAGTATATAGTATCTATATTATTAAATAATATATCATTAGGTTAATACATTATGTATTAACAAATTTTTACATATTTATATATTATATATATTTTTAAGTCATTAGATCATTTTATAAGAGATGGAAATACAATTGCAAATTTTAATCTTAGAGGTATATGCAGAATTTTATATGCAATGTATATATTCACTATTTAGTTACATCTTTTAAATACTAAGAAAAATAGCAAATCACCTGCTTACTGAAGAAGAGCAAATATAGGAAAATAAGTGTTTAGTGAAAGGTCTAGCCATCTTCTAAGCTTGAAAATCAAGTTTGTTTGTTTGTTTTTTTTTAGCATTACATTTCAAGGCAATAGTATTACAAAGTCTGAATCTGAATCTTAATTTATTCAGAGAAGAAATTAAATTGAGGAATTCCACTTGATTGCAGATATTAAACAGTTGTTGGCAGTAGACTTTTCCACTCATGTTATGCTTCTTGAAACTGTACACCTAAGTTCACCTTCTGGTGGGGGCCCAGATGTAGCAATTTGCTTTTCTATTTTTTCTTTTCTTTCTTTTTTATTCCAGAGATTAAACATCCAACATTCCCTGAGATGCATCCTTGTTTTGCCTTCTCTCTGCAGCCTCTAAATATAAATAATATATACTATATTATTAATAGTATATTATAATATACTACTAATATGCTAATTATTATAATTACTAATTATTAGTATATTA
>NW_012109630.1:488425-491154 GCF_000951045.1 Mandrillus leucophaeus | reverse complement strand
TTATTGTATAATTATTCTATATTATATTATTAGTAGTATAATAATAAAGGATGAAGGCATGAGACAGAATGATTGTTCTTGATAAAACTGTTAGTGGTATAGCAGATGAGATTTCTACTATAAGGAATTGTCAATATTCAGTGATTTGATGATGACAGTGACAGCTTATGGGGCACTTATTATGTGGCAGGCAGTATTCTAAGCATCTTTCATATACCATTTCATGTAAGTTTTCACAGTAGCACTATGGAGTAGAGGTAGTATAATTATTAACACTTTACAGGAAGGAAGCTGTGTCACAAAAGTGTTAGTGACTTGTGCAACCAGTAACACATAGTTGTTTATTTGGTGTAATGATGAAAATACTAAATACATTTCTTAATCTCTAGTGAGTACTCAAAAAATATTATAGGTATTAATGTTAAAGAGCAATAATCAAGTATTAATATTCGTTGAATGAATAATGAATAAAGCCCACCTCTGCAATTTACTAGCTATGGGACTTTGTGCCAGTTTTATTTAAAATGCTAAGTTTGTTTTCTTATTTGTAAAATTACTATAATAATATAGGAATATTGTAATTTACTGAGTTCATGCATGTGTCAAGTACTCTTGTAGCATGTAACAAAAGTAAAACTTTGGCAAGTACTCAGGGCATAGTAAGTACTCAACAAAGACTATTATTGTTAATGTAGCTTTTCATTCTCATTTTAATAGGACAGGAGTAACCAGGACAATAACCACAGGTTAAGGCTGTGGTGTATCCTGGTGTAAGTGTACCATGTGTATTGTCTACCACAAATATTGATGTTGATAAAATTTGCCAATCTTATGAAAATTTTCCAGTATTACTTTTATTCCTTTGTGTATTTAGATCTAGACAGTGTATATTTAGGTCTAGACAGTTTTATCACATGTAGTGATAATGAGGATGGAACCCTCTAGGAGTATTGTATATAGGTGAGCATGACTGGTCAACATTTTCCTACCTTTGCTGTGCTAAATTCATCCATTCTTTAGATTTGAGCTTTTTGCCTTAGGTTCAAAGTAGGAACATAAGCTCAGGTTTTAAACCTGGTGTGCTTGCTTAGTGTAGCACATACCAAAAATTCTGTGGTTCCCTGAAAATATATTTTTCCTCACAACGATTACTCTTAAAAGCAGGATTCCTGATATCAGTGAGTGTAAATAGTTTAACAAAGCTATGGGTTGTCTCTTCAGCTACATTTTTTGTACTCAAACAGTGGTGATGATGCAGGTCAGGCAAGACCCCAAATTGGGGCTCAGCCTGGGAGGGTTCTTGGCTTTGCCTGGGGAAGAATTCAAGAGCAAGCCAGAGGTGTTAGCAACTTTTCCTGAAGCAGCAGTGTACAGCAGCAGCAGAGGTACAGCTCGTTGTGGAGCAGGGCTACCCCATAGGCAGTGCCCGGAGCAGCAGCTGAGAGGCAGCTCTGCAGTCATGTTTATACCCACTTTTGATTACATGCAAATTAAGTGGCAGATGATGCAGAAATTTCCGAGAAAAGGGTGGTAACTCCTGGATTGTCGGGTTGTTGCCATGGAAAGGGGCGGTAACATTTGGCTGTTACTATGGGAATGGTAAACTGACATGGCACACTGGCCGACATGTCTTGTCTTATGGAAAGCTGCTTCTGCCCTGGCCCTGTTTTAGCTAGGTCTCAATTTGGTCTGGTGTCTGAACCCTGCCTCCAGAGTTGAGTCCTGCCTCCTACCTCAGTGTTACCTAGTTATAGCCATGATTTTTCTGACTTTGCACTTGTAGGTTCACGGTACTTTGAGGTTAGCTTATGAAGTACAGATTAAATTTAGAAGAGCACAAATATTGGATTGGATTAATATGATTTGCCAATCTCATGAAGATTTCCTTGTTTTACTTTTATTGCTTTGTGTATGTATGTGTGTATATATAATTATATACAGTTTTATCACACGTGGAGGTTCATGTATTTACCACTCAGCCAAGATAAAGAACAGTTCTCTCATCACAAGCAACCCTCACATCACCTTTTGTAGTCACACTTACTTCTGTCCCCTCACTCTCTGCATTCCTAATGCCTGGAAACCATAATCTGTCCTCTATCTCTGAAATTTTCTAATTTCAAAAATATTATATAAATGGATTTATACGTGTGTAAACTTTTGAAATTGGCTTTAAAAAAAAAATCAGCATCATACCCTTGAGATGCATCCAAGTTTTTGCATATGTCAATAGCTAGTTCCTTTTTTTTGCTGATTTGTATTCCGTGGTATGTATACACCACAGATTGCTTAGCCATTCACCTGTTGAAGGATATCTGGGTTATTTTCAGATTTTTGTTACTACAGATAATAAATTGCTATGAAAATTTGTGTACTCCTTTTGTTTGGACATAAGTTGTCATTTCTCTATGATAAATACAAGGGAGTACAATTAATAGGTCATATGGTAAGTATATGTTTAGTTTGATTAAAAAGTGCCAAACTGTTTTTCAGAATGGCTGTGACATTTTATATTCCCACAAGCAATGTATAAGTGATCTAGTTTTTCCACATTCTTGCCAGTATTTAATGTTGTCAGTTGTCAGTATTTTTAAAAATTATTTTAGCTGTTCTCATATGCATGTTATGATATCTCCTTGTGTTTGTTTGTTTGTTTGTTTTTGAGATGGAGTCTCACACTGTGCCCAGGCTGGAGTGCAGTGGCAAGATCTTGGCTCACTGCAAGCTCC
>NW_012109630.1:484999-487092 GCF_000951045.1 Mandrillus leucophaeus | reverse complement strand
ATGTTAGCCAGGATGGTCTCGATCTCCTGACCTCGTGATCCACCCGTCTCAGCCTCCCAAGGTGCTGGGATTACAGGCGTGAGCCACCGCACCCGGCCTGGAGGTCCCAATTTTCAACAACAAAAATGTGTGTCTATTATTTTATACATAATGGAGTATAGTACAAATGAAAAATTGAGTATTCTTTTCAGCCCTTAAAAACTGCAAAATGGGAAGCCAATGTAATTTGTGAATGTACTCAAATAGATTCTGTCCTTACCTATTTTACAAGTCAATCACAACTGCACTGTTATATTATCCATGAACTTAATTTCAAAAACAAGCATTTAAAAAAATTATACATTAATTAGTCACTGGATAGACAATAACAACGTTATGATGTGCCTCTTTAAAATTATGAATTGTCACATAATCTGGATATTTGGGGTTGTACATAACTAGTAATATCTTTTAACTAATACGTTGTATTAACTTCCTGTTAAACATAGTAGTTTTATCATATTTCATACTTATTCTCCTAATCTGTATTCCATTTCAATATTGCAATATCATTCATTTAAATAAATTTTTTTAAAAACTATGGTATATATGCAAACTAACAATGACAGACATACCAGGAGACTGAACATAGTAAAGGATGCCAACAAAATATTAGAAGACAGAAAATGAGTGTACTAATTATAAGTTACTTAGCCGACTGAGGATATCTGAAACTATCTGGGGGCAGCCTTGTAGTTGCTTCAAGTCAATATTAGCTGAAGAATTTTGCAGAGGATCAGCAATTATATTCCTGAAAATGAAACTGAAAAATGACCACATGTATTTGCAAATGAACAAAATAAAACTAGAAATCAAAATTAATTTAAAAATACAATGAACTGATTAAATAGCTAAAGAGAAAAGTAGTGATCTGAAGAAAAGAGACATAAAATATGAATAAAATATGAAATGACATGGAAAATACAATACAATGAGAAGTTCTAAAGAAGAGTATGTCAGACTGGGCACAGTGGGTCACACCTGTAATCCTAGCACTTTGGGAGGCTAAGGTGAGTGGATCACCTGAGCTCAGGAGTTCAAGACCAGTCTGGCCAACATGGCAAAACCTCGCCTCTAGTAAAAGTAGAAAAATTAACCAGGCATGATGGTGCACTCTTGTGGTCCCAGCTACTCTGGAGGCGGAGGCATGAAAATTGCTTGAACCCGGGAAGTGGAGGTTGCGATGAGCCAAGATTGATTGCTCCACTGCACTCCAGCCTGAGTAACAGAGCGAGACTCTGTCTAAATAAGTAAATAAATAAACTAGAGTATATGAGAGTTCTAGTAAATAAACAAAATAGGGAAGATCCAATACAAAGAAATTAGCTGAGACTGTCTCGAAATGTTGAAAGACCTAATGTATACATTGAAGAAGCTCAATTAATCTCAAACATTATAAATGAACAGAAACTCCTCATTACACTCATCATAGTGAAATACTAGAAAATCAGAGACAAAGAAAAGACCTTAAAAGTAGCCAGAGAGAAAAGAGATGGCTTAAGGAAATTCCTTGACATAAAGACAGAGACCATAATAGTCTGACACAAGAAATGAATTCATAGTTACCTGAGTGAATACAGTGAGCAAAAAAATAATAATCAGTACAGAGAAATAGTACAATATACTAACTCCATGAATAAAAATATAATTCTATTAAAATTGACAAATCAAAGAAGAAATATTACAACTGTGACAGTACAAAGTAAATATGTATTTTAAGAGTTGAAAGGGAAAGTTGTGAACATCTTTCAGAAAGAAGAAAAAAATGACAGAACTGAAAATAGGAAAGAAAGAAAAGACAGGAAAAGTAGAGACTGTGAATAATAGCTCCATATCTTTAAAACAGTTGTGCTATATGGAGAAGTCAGAGCCAATAGAGGAGGGAATTTCCAACAATATAAAATGAGAAGATGTCCCTAGAAATGAAAAGCATGGTGGCCACAAGAGCACAATGATATAAGAAAGACCCACACCAATATTTATCGTCTTCAGATTTCTAAACATGGATTTCAGAAGATCCTAGAAAATTCTAGAGTGAAAATAAGCAAGCGGTT
>NW_012109630.1:480752-481934 GCF_000951045.1 Mandrillus leucophaeus | reverse complement strand
GGCTAATTTTTGTATTTTTAGTAGAGATGGGGTTTCACCGTGTTAGCCAGGATAGTCTCGATCTCCTGACCTCGTGATCCACCCACCTTGGCCTCCTAAAGTGCTGGAATTACAGCCGTGAGCCACCGCACCCAGCCTCATTATGGTTTTAATATGAATTTCTCTAGTGTGTAATGGCATTGAACATCTTTTCACATGCTTATTTGCCATTTGTATATCCTCCTTAGTAAAATTCATCTTTCTCCATATGCTTTTTTTGTTTGTTTAAGTAAATATCCTAGAGGTCACTCATTAATAGAATATGAAGATATTTCTTTGTCTTTGTTTCCACTGATGTATAATTTTCCATTGTGTAGATATACCAAAATACTATAATCAATTATGTATCAAATTGGTCATCTTTAATTTCAGGTGGTTCAATAAATAAATATCCTTTTTTAAGAAAATTAATCAAGTTTTAGCTTTTTATTTCTTAGAAAGTGTGTGAAATAAGACCTAAGCATACAGATAAAATGATTCAAAGATGACTAATCTCCAAAACACCTTATTTTTAATATTTGCATGGCTATTCCTGTTTTATCTTTTTTTACTCATTAATTAATGCTTGCTATTTTAATAATGCTATTTAGTAACTTTGAAAAATAATCAAGTTTATAACTTACGGAGAGAAATTCTGTATTTATGTTTAGAAATAGCTTATATAAAGAAGAAAACTTTACTCAATTCTAGGAATTTTCAGTAGCCTAGTGTTTTAAATACTGAGTTATAAATACATGTAATAAATAAGAACAAAAGTAAATGTATTAATGAAAATATCCCAATGCCTTTGGAGCTTTAGAAATTCTGAATTAATTATAAATTCATATAAAATTTGAATTGGATAGCACTAACAGAGATATACCTTCCCTTCTTTACAGAAACGTTAAATTTAAAGAATTCTAAATTAAAGTGATGTATCTGGGTAATGGATATAGAATGAGTAAAAGTCTCTTAAAACACCAACATCTTATACTGATTTATGTGATATAAATTCTATACTCTCTAACCATAATCTCCATGGCTTAAGTTCTATATTATTTTTCCAATCATTAGAACCATGAAACTTATGAACGATTTGTCATAAAGTTTTGGAGGCCCCAATTTTCTTTTCTTTTCTTTTCTTTTCTTTCTTTTTTTTTTTTT
>NW_012109630.1:466912-478261 GCF_000951045.1 Mandrillus leucophaeus | reverse complement strand
TGATTACAGGCGTGAGCCGCGGGGCTCAGTTGGAATTTATTTTTAATATCAAATTCTGTATCAACCAAAATATCAGTCAGATGTCATGTCTTAGTTCATTCACTTTGTGCTTCTGCAGCAGAATATCTGAGACTTGGTAATGTATAAAGAAGATAATTTTTTTTTTTTCACAGTTCTGGTGGCTAGGAATTCCAAAATCAAGAAATCACCATCTGCTCTGGTGAGGGCCTCGTTGCTGTGTCCTTACATGGCAGAAGAGAGAAGGGCAGGCAAGCTAGCTAGCCCAATGCTGCTTGATGCCTCTTTCAGTCTCTTTTATAAGAGCCTTAATCCCATTCACGGGTAAGGAGACCTGCTGGCCTAATCACTTCTTAAAAGCCACATTTCCTTTTTCTTTTTTTTCTTTTTTTTTAGGTCCAGAATATATGTGCAGGATGTGCAGGTTTGTTACGTAGGTAAACTTGTGCCATGGTGGTTTGTTGCATGTAACAGCCCATCACTTAGTTATTAAGCCCAGAATGCTTTAGCTATCTTCCCTAATGTTCTCCCCACCAACCCTGACCCTCCCCCGACAGGACCCAGTCAGTGTCTTCCCCTCCCTGTGTCCATGTGTTCTCATTGTTCAACTTCCAGTTATAAGAAATACTATGACATTGGCAACGCCTGAATTTTGGAAAGGACCCATTCAAACCATAGAAAGTGCAGATAAATGCATTTACTTTCCATGAGCCCTTTCTCAGGAAGCAACTGGAGAGTATGCTCCCCTGAAACGAGCAAATAAATGAAGAAAGCCAACACTGGACTGCAACAAAAAGAAATTCTGATAGGATTGCAAAAGAAATTTGAGGCTAAGAATTACGCAGTATACCTTGAGAGCAGTCTGGGATCAGGTAACCAAGAGCTAGAAGGAATTTCTCAGGAAACAGAGGAAACTGCTCAGTTATCTGATAGCTTTGACTTTGTGGAAAGTCAGATTACGAGCCATTTTATGAAGTTACCATGGTCTGTGGGAAGACAGCCTGTGATTTAGGAAAAGCCAAGTAAATGAAAGAACATTTAAGTTGGGGTGAGAGTGAAATGAGAGAGCAGTACAAGAAATGAGATTACAGACTGCTATTTGGTTCTGTTGTGACCAATATTTATATAGCTACAAACATAAAATATAATGAGCTTAGATTTAACTGAAAATGTGTTAAATATTTTAGGAAGTTTGAGGAGAATAAATGTGCTTGAGAGGTTGTATGAAAGAGCTGAAATCTTAGCTTCCATCATAGGGAGTTAGGGGCAAAGGCAGAGGTGGGGTGAGGTGGGGTGGGAGTGCTTTCTCTGTACAAAAGTAACTGGTCTATTCTCAGTATCCACAATCAACACAGAAATGCTGACTGTTCTCTTTAATGGCTACTCATATTATAAAAACTAAATTTGCTGTCTTTGATTCCCAATATAATAATAAAAATGCTTCCTTATTATCACTAATGAAACTGGCCTGGATGTATCATTTTATCCAAACAAGTTCTTTAGCCATGTGTACCTGAACCTGATTCAGCCCTTACTTGAAGAAAAAAGGTAGAATTTAAGTATATCTTTTCTACATTAGCACTCACATGGAAACGGTATCTTTCCTTCAAGTTCTTCATCCTAAATAATCTAATGATGTCAGTCAATACTTATAGAATTGTAGCAATCTTAAACTCTAGTGGAGAAAGAAACATGCAGGTGTTTATGATGTGACATTGATTTTAGCAGTTCATCCTTAGTGGAAAATGTAATTGAATATGTGTTCAGATGGATAACACCGCTTTAAAGGAGGAATAAGACGGTTTAATGCAATGGGAAGAACTGGATACATCCACATATTAAATAACTGTATAGTTCACTGATTGACAGTAAGTCTTTATATCTAGGATTTGTTATATATACCCCTTAGACTCCTCTTTAAATACCAGCACTACACTTGTTCAATTGTTGTCAAGTTGACATGTAATATGCTTTTTTATAACTTTCAATGTGATAGACGTTTCTTCTTCACTCCCATAGGAGAAGATAATGCGTGTACTTTAGTAAAAGCAATCTAAAAAAAAGATACTTTCAATGCAATGATGGTTTATAATCTACTATCAGTGCATTATATTTTTCTCTAGAAATGTTTGTATATGTGTGTCTAAATATAGGTGTGTGTGAATGAACACACATATACAGAGAGAGAGATAGTAGAGATTATAATTTTCTGAAGAACTGGTAATTTAAAATATATATGTTAGGTAAAAATCAATGCCAACGCAGCTATCAGTTATGAAACATTATAACCAAAGGAATCATGACTTTTAAGGAATAGTTTGAATTTTGTCATTTTTAATATTCCAATTTAAAAGTTATATTAGTATATTTGGTTTTATTTTTCTGTTTATTTTCTCTCTCTCATAATATAATGTAAAACGATAAAGAAAAGCCCTTTGGTATTATTAACTCACTTTTTCAATAGCTGTATAATTCTCATAGTATGGATTAGATTCAGTATTATTTACTTAACTATTACTTTCTTGATGTACAATTTTTGTCACTATGAAATGTTCATATTTTATTTCCTATACTGTAATTTCTCTAGAATAGACTCCTATAAGTGGAATTATTCATTTAAAAATATATATGTTTTCAATTTTGAGAGAAACTGAAGATAAATTTCCTATAGTGTCTTAACAGTTCACACACTAAATAATATAAGATAGCATCCCTCCCTGCCTGTACCTCCAACCTCCAGCACTGGATGTTATCAACCTTTTAAAAATCTTTGTCATATTGGCCAAATAATATGTGCAAAAAAAATGGCATTCCATGGTTGTTTCACATGCGCATTTTTCTATTAGTAAAGTTGAGCACCCTCTCAAATCATTACTTATATTTTTCTTCTATGAAACTGTGCAAATCCTTTGACTACATTTCTATTGAATTATTTGCCTCTATCATTTTAAGGAGTATTTTTATACATAGAAGATAGTAATCTTTAACAAATTAGTTTTTCATATTACATTCTCTTTCAGCTTTTTTTAATTTTTTTTTTCTTTTTCTTTTTTGAGACGGAGTTTTACTCTTGTCGCCCCAGGCTGGAGTGCAGGGGCGTGATCTCGACTCACTGCAACCTCCGCCTCTCGGGTTCAAACAATTCTCCTACTTCAGCCTCTCGAGTAGCTGGAATTGCAGGCGCATGCCGCCATGCTCAGCTAATTTTGTATTATTAAGTAGAGACGGGGTTCCACCATCTTGGCCAGGCTGGTCTCCAACTCCTGACCTCAGGTGATCCGCCTGCCTCGGCCTCCCAAAGTGCTGGGATTACAGGTGTGAGCCACGGTGCCCAGCCTTTTTATAATGTTTTAAAACTAAAAAGTTCACTTCCAGAAAAGTAAAAGGTACATGAGGTTAAACATTAAATAATACCAAAAATATTTTGATGAAATTCAGCAATTCCCTGCCTCATCTTTTCACTTTCTTCTTCCTTGATCTTATTAAACTACACTTGCAATTCTTACTATGTTTAGATTTGTAAATTCATGCTTCCGAAGAATATAACTACGCTTCATTATTTTCCAATTTAAACATTTTTCTAATGACTTCCTCTTACACATAACTATCATTAGTTTTTTCTTCATTTTACCTGATTTGTCACAAGTGTATACGTATTTTTACACATAATTCCAAAGATTCTGTCAGTTTCCATCTGTCATCTGGAGACAAGTCGTTCGTATTCTAGAAGTGTGCTTCATTTCTGAGTACTCAAATTACTTTTATGCCACTCTCCATGTGGCATATTTCTTTTTTTCTCAGTTTGATATTTTATTTTCCTAAAACCAGTCATCCAGAGGTTTTTCAAAAAGCGTGTATAGTAGGTGTATTTTTAGTATCCTTATAGATTTAAAATTTCTAGAGTAAAAAAAAACGTTATTTTTCTTAAAAAGTTTGAACACATTACATCTTTCTTTCTAGCATTTAGTGCTGCTACTGAGAAATATATTTTTCAGGCAGAAAGAAATAGAAGAAAAGCAGGAAGGTGCAAGTTCTGTATTAGGGAAAAAAGTTCCCCAGAAATTCTCAGATTATTTCTCACTAGCCAGATGTAAGTCAAATGGTCTCTCCCAGCTGCAAGAGAATTTAGAAAGGCAAGTTTTAAATTGGACACATTGCCCCCTAAATAATATCATGATCCCATTAGTAAGAACAAATATAGGACTGGATATTGGACAGGCAATGAAAAATAACTGTTGAGTTGGGTTTCACCATAATTTATATGACTAATACCTTATTCCAAACATAGCTTACAAACATGCCTTGTTTCATTGTGCTTTACTTTGTTGCTCTTCACATGTGTTTTTTTTTTTTTCTTTTACAAATTGAAGGTTTGTGGCAACCTTGCTTCGATCAAGTCTGTTGATGTCATTCTTTTTAATAGCTTGTTCTCACTTTCTGTCTCTATCCCACATTTTGATAATTCTTGCAATGTTTCAAACTTTTTTATTATTATTATGTCTGTTATGGTCATCTGTTACACCAATGATCTTTGATGTTATTGTAATTGCTTTGGAGCACCACAAGCCATGCCCATAGAAGACAGCAAACTTAACCAATACATGCTGTGTGTCTTCTGGCTGCTCCAGCAACCGACTGTTCTTCTGTCTGTCTCCCTCTCCAAGGGCCTCCCTATTCCCTCTGACATAGCAATATAGAAATTAGACCAATTAATAATCCAACAGTGTTCTCTTAAGTGTTCAAGTGAGAGGAAGAGTAACTCATCTCACTTTAAATCAAAAGCTATAAATGATTAAGCTTAGTGGAGATGGCATTTTGAAAACTGATATAGACTGAAATCGAGGCCTCGTGCACCAGTTAGCCAAGTTGTGAATACAAAGGAAATGTTCTTGAAGGAAATTAAAAGTGCCACTCCTCTGAACACATAAATGACAAGGCATCAAAACAGCCTGATTGCTGCTCTACAGAAAGTTTTAGTTGTCTGGATAGATCAAATCAGCACAACGCTCTCTTAAGTCAAAGCCCGATCCAGAACAAGGCTTTAATGTGCTCCAATTCTGTAAAGGCTGAGAAGTAAGGAAGCTGCAGAAGAAAAGTTTGAAGCCAGCAGAAGTTGGCTCATCAAATTTAAGGAAAGAAGATATCTCCATAACATAAAAGTACAAGGTGAAGCAGCAAGTGCTGATGTAGAAGCTGCAGCAGGCTATCCCGATCCAGCTAAGAGAATTGATGAAGGTGACTACATTGGATAACAGATTTTCGATGTAGACAAAACAGCCATATATTGGAAGAAGATGCCATCTAGGACTTTTACAGCTAAAGTAGAATAGCGAATGAATGGCTTCAAAAGACATACTAATTCTCGTGTTACGGGCTAATTGCAGCCGATGACTCTAAGTTGAAGCCAATGCTCATGTACCATTCGGAAAGTCCTAGGGCCCTTAAGAATTATGCTAAATTGGCTGAGCGTGGTGACTCACGCTTGTAATCGCATCAGTTTGGGAGACCAAGGCAGGTGGATTACGAGGTCAAGAGAGCGAGACCATCCTGGCCAACATGGTGAAACCCTGTCTCTACTAAAAATACAAAAATTAGCTGGGCATGGTGATGCGTGGCTATAGTCCCAGCTCCTTGGGAGACTGAGGCAGGAGAATTGCTTGAACCCAGGAGGCGGAGGTTGCAGTGAGCTAAGATCACACCACTGCACTCCAACCTGGCAACAGAGTAAGACTCCATCTCAAAGGAAAAAAAAAAAAGAAGTATGCTAAATCTACTCTACCTGTACTATTTAACTGGAACAATGCAGTTTGGATGACAGCACATCTATTTACAGCATGGTTTACTGAATATTTTAAGCCCAAGGTTGAGACCTACTAGCTCCTTATTGTCAATGAACCTGGTTATTCAAGAGCTCTGAAGGAGATGTACAAGGAGATTAATGCGTTGAGGCCTTCTAACACATATCCATTCTGTATCCAATGGATCATGGAGTAATTTTGACTTTCAAGTCTTATTATTTAAGAAATACATTAATGCTATAACTGCTATAATGATACCTCTGATGAATCTGAGCATAGTCAATTGAAAACATTTAGTGGATAATGGGAAGTATTTACCATTCTAGATTTCATTAAGAACATTCATGGAAGGAGGTCAAAATCTTCATATTAACAGGAGTTTCAAAGAAGTTGATTCCAATAATCAGTGATGACTTTGAAGTTAGGCCAAATAATAACCCGACAGTGGCCTCTTAAGTGTTCAAGTGAAAGGAAGAGTTGCATATCTCTCACTGAGTTCAAGTGAAGTTCAAGACTTTGGTGGAGGGAGTAACTGCAGATATTTTAGAAATAGCAAGATAACTAGAATTAGAAGTGAAGCCTAAAGATGTGACTTAATTCCTGCAATCTCATGATAAAACGTGGTGGATGAGGAATTGCTTCTTATGGATGAGCAAAGAAAGTGGTTTATTGAGATACAATCAACTCCTGGTGAAGATGCTGTGAACATTGTTGAAATGTTGACTCCAATATTGACTGAAGTTCTACTGTGGGTAAAATGCTATCCAAATAGCATTGCATGCTACACAGAAATCTTTTGTGAAATAAAGAGCCAAGTGATACAGCAAATTTCATTGTTGTCTTGTTTTCAGAAATTGCCAGACACCCTAACCTTCAATAACCACCATCCTGATCAGTAAGCAGCCAGCAACATCAAGGCCAGACCTTCCACCAGCAGAAAGGTTTTGATTCTCAGAAGGCTCAGATGATCATTAGCAGTTTTTAGCAATAAAGAATGTTTAAATTAAGGAATGTACATTTTTTAGACCTAATGCTATTACATACTTAATAGACTACAGCACAGTGTATATATTGTATATACTGGGAAACAAAAAATAATTGTGTGATTCACTTTTTTGCAATATCTCCTAGGTGTATCGACTAGGTGTAGTCGACTTTTGAGCAGTTTTTTTAAAAAATATTTTTTGTTGCAATAATGCTACACATGGTATCTATGTGCATATATATGTATATGTTCTATGACTCATTTATGAAATAATCCTAGAACTGGGATTGTAGTTCAAAAGGTACATTTTGTGGTACTTCCTATTGCCTAATTACTTTCAAGTTTTCCAGTGTAAACTCCACTAACAGTTCACAAAGATTCTTATTTCCTTATGCTGCTTAGCCATACCCATTGGTTTATATTGTCTGTGGTGGATTTCGTGTTACAATTGCAGAGTGGATGTGACAGACAGATACACAAAGAGTAAGTATTTGCTAAATGGCTCTTTACAAATAAAATTTGCCTACCCCAGGGCTGAGGAAAGGCCACAACTCAGCTGTTAATCCTTTTCTCCCAATATATCAAGAATATTAATCCATGCTAGCTCTATTTTGAATTTTTATTTAGTCTATTCGTCTTTTACTCATCAATTTGTTCCTTTACTTATTTATTAAGTCATTTATTTATTCATTTATTGTTACTGTTTTTATATTTAAAAGTTTTCCAACATTTAAAGTTGAGGCATGTGTTAACATATGTTTTCTTCTACTTCTTCTGTTTTGTTTATCTTTATGTTTTTAATATATCTAGAGTTTATTTTGATATATACCAAACCATCATGATTTAACCTTGTTTTTCACTAAATTTTTTATCAATTATCCTATGTCAATAGATGAATAACTCGTATTTACCCATTAATTGCATATTATAGCCTAACTATATATCAGATTCAAACATGAATGAATGTCCACAAAAATGATGCCCGCAATCATTGTCCTTCTGTTTTGCTCCATTGGGCTTCCAGTTTCTTCTTGTAACATAACCATACTGTTTAAATTACTGATTTTTATTATATGTGCTAATACATATTATTAACTTTTATTACATTTTCATATATATCATTGACCTGTATTCTTCTTTTTATATTTTCTTAACTTTTCTAGCAACTTTTATAGATATAAGATATAATTGTTATAGATAAAAGTTGTAATTATATTTTTGTAATTCCAAAAGTCAATGATAGGAATTTATGTTGGAATTGCATTTTATTACTTATAGAATTCTATATAAAAGTTAGATAAAACATTTGTTATAATTCTAACATATATCTCATTCAGATTAAATAAAATTAGGAAGAATATTCAAAATGCCAAAATTAAATGTCTACATGCATTTTCTACATTATATGCCACCACAAGTTTGTTCGTAGATAGGAGTAACACATAGTTCCTGTGTTTATCATTTATTTTTTGTTTCTTTATTAATCTTAAACTGGTACAGAAAAACTAAACTTTAAGTTGTTATTAAATGAATGAATTAATTAATAAGTATATTCAGAATATCAAATATACAATTACTAGGAGTAATATTAATCTGCAAGTCTGTATTAAGTTGATTTAATACCTAAACTCTTTTCAAAGGATTTTAAATATTTAAACATTATTAGAGACAGTCCCCAGAAATTTTAAATGTGAAATATGTCTGACAGAACACTTGATCTGTATCTAATTATAAATATCTTTGGTATGTTTTCATATGTTTAGTTATAGTATGTATAATGGGCTATATTGGCATTTACGTTTCATTGTGTTAATATTTATATTTACATTTAGAATGCAAATTAATTGCATTTCTGGGTAAACAACATTGTTTATCATTAGAACATTTTATTGTAGACTTTGTATCATTTTGATTACCTTGCATAAGTATTTAACATCTTTTTTAAATTCAGTAAATGGTTTCATTGTACTTTGATATATACCCAGAAATACAATTGCTGGATCATATGGTAACCTATTTTTAATTTTTTGGGAAACTTTTATACAGTATTTCCTTTTTTTATTTTCTTTTCTTTCTTTTTTTTTTTTTTTTTTTTTAAAGACAAGTTCTCACTGTGTTGCCCAGGCAGGAGTGCAGTGGCATGATCATGGCTCACTGCAGCCTCAACTTCCTGGGCTCAAGAGATCCTCCCACCTCAGCCTCCTGAGTAGCTGGGACTACAGGCATGTTCCACCATGCCCAGCTAAGTTTTTTTTTTTATGTGTATTTTTTGTAGAGCTGGGGTTTTTCCATGTTGCCCAGGCTGGTCTCAAACTATTGAGCTCAAGCAATCTGCCCACCTCAGCCTCTCAAAGTGTTAGGATTACAAGTGTGAGCCACTGTGCCTGGCTCATACTGTTTTCAATAATAGCTATTCCAGTTTATATTACTGCCAAAAGTGTATGAGGATTCCCTTTTCTCCACACCTTCACCAATACTTGTTGTCTCTTGACTTTTTGATACTAGCCATCCAAATAGGTGTGGGGTGATATCTCATTGTGGTTTTGATTGCATTCCCCTGGTGACTGGAGCTATTGAGCACCTCTTCATATACTTTTTGGCTTTTCATGCATCTTCTTTAGAAGAATCTCTATTCGTGTCATTTGACCATTTTTAAAGAGATACCTGCACTCCCATGTTGACTGCAGCACTATTCACCAATAGCCAAGATAGGAAAACAACCTAAGTGTCCATTGATGAATGAATAAAAAAAGAAAATGTGTTATATATACATACATATGGAATATTATTCTGCCATAAAAGAAGGAAATCGTGACATTTGGGGCAATATGGATGAACCTAGAAGACATTATGCTAAGTGAAATAAGCCAGACATAGGAAGACAAGTACTGTATTGTATGATCTCACTTACTTGTGGAATTTAAAAGAGTTGAACTTGTAGAAGCAGAGAATAAAATGGTAGTTGCCAGGAGATGGGGGAAGTGGGTTGGAAATTGGAAAATGTTGATTAAAGGGTACACACTTACAATTTTAAGATGAATATGTTCCAGGGATCTAATATACAGGATGGTGACAATACTTAATAATGGTATATATTGTATTTTTGAAATTTGTTAAGGGAGTAGGTCATAAACATTCTCACCACAAAAAAACAAAGGCAACTATGTGAGGTGGAGGCTGTGTCAATTAGGTTGATTATAGTAATCATTTCACAATGTTTGATATATGAAGTCATCACATTGCATATATTAAATATATACAAGTTTTGCCGATTATTCCTCAATAAAGCTGAAAAATCTATTTTAAAAATTCAGTAAATAATTAGGGGAACATTTGATCCTATATTTTTCTCTCATTATGGTTATTTAGGCTAATATAATTTGAGAAAAGTTTATGGTTTTATAATCAAATTCCCAAATCTTACCCTTAAAGATAGATGTTTACTAAAAATGAGTAGTCACACAAATACAAAGTTATCAGTTGGAAGTGAACTTACACGCTTGCTGGCCACCATCTGCTTACTGTATTCCCCATCTTGCTGTCAATTATTGCCCTGGTTAATTAATATACATGTAAGTTTTATTTTGGTTGCACAACAGAAATCCAACTGAAAAAAATATAAGGGGATGTCCCTCACATCCCAATGACAGTAAAGCAACTTGCGTAAGGAAGGAAGCATACTAAAAATTGGAACCGTATATGGACTCTTTCTCAGGTTGTTGCCCCTGAACCTATCAAAAGTGATGTGGATGAGGGAGATGAAGGTGTGGCAGAGGCTGCAACCAGGTGGATGAAGGAGAGAAAAGGCAATTCTCAGAAAAGGAGTGCTGGGTAGTTAATCTAGTAGGTGTCTACTACACTATCCTCAAACACTTTAGTTAAGAGGAACTCTTCAGAGACTGGCAATTGCCTCTTTAAATAGCTTTGGATGTTCGAAAGTACAATTGAAATGCTTTTGAGTAGTTTCTAATTATTGTGCCCATTATCCCATCTTAAGGTGGTTCAGATACATTTAAACTCCCTCTCTATGACTGTTCTTCAGATAAGTAATAATAGTTTTTTGTATGTCTCTTCTTTTCCTTATCCAAGCTAAATATGCTTGTTTCTTTTAACTGTTTCTCATATGACCTGACTTTAAGTCTCTAAACCTGTCTCTTCTTTTACACTTTCCACTTAAAGTGTTCTAGTTTGCCAAAAACTGGAGGCACTACTTTGAGCATCTCTGAAAAAGAGTGGGATGGGATGGGTATGGGATGATCCAGGCTCACGCCTATAATCCCAGCACTTTGGGAGGCCGAGGTGGGCAGATCACCTGAGCCCAGGAGTTCGAGACCAGGGTGGCCAACATGATGAAACCCTATCCCTATTAAAAATACAAAAATTAGCTGGGCATGGTGGTGGGCACCTGTAATTCCAGCTACTCGGGAGGCTGTGGCAGGAGAATCTCTTGAACCTGGCACACTGAAGTTGCAGTGAGCCAAGATTGTGCCACTGCACTCCAGCCTGGGCGACAGAGAAAAACTGTCTCAAAAAAGAAAAGAAAAAAAA
>NW_012109630.1:432766-466862 GCF_000951045.1 Mandrillus leucophaeus | reverse complement strand
ATATATTGTATTTTTGAAATTTGTTAAGGGAGTAGGTCATAAACATTCTCACCACAAAAAAACAAAGGCAACTATGTGAGGTGGAGGCTGTGTCAATTAGGTTGATTATAGTAATCATTTCACAATGTTTGATATATGAAGTCATCACATTGCATATATTAAATATATACAAGTTTTGCCGATTATTCCTCAATAAAGCTGAAAAATCTATTTTAAAAATTCAGTAAATAATTAGGGGAACATTTGATCCTATATTTTTCTCTCATTATGGTTATTTAGGCTAATATAATTTGAGAAAAGTTTATGGTTTTATAATCAAATTCCCAAATCTTACCCTTAAAGATAGATGTTTACTAAAAATGAGTAGTCACACAAATACAAAGTTATCAGTTGGAAGTGAACTTACACGCTTGCTGGCCACCATCTGCTTACTGTATTCCCCATCTTGCTGTCAATTATTGCCCTGGTTAATTAATATACATGTAAGTTTTATTTTGGTTGCACAACAGAAATCCAACTGAAAAAAATATAAGGGGATGTCCCTCACATCCCAATGACAGTAAAGCAACTTGCGTAAGGAAGGAAGCATACTAAAAATTGGAACCGTATATGGACTCTTTCTCAGGTTGTTGCCCCTGAACCTATCAAAAGTGATGTGGATGAGGGAGATGAAGGTGTGGCAGAGGCTGCAACCAGGTGGATGAAGGAGAGAAAAGGCAATTCTCAGAAAAGGAGTGCTGGGTAGTTAATCTAGTAGGTGTCTACTACACTATCCTCAAACACTTTAGTTAAGAGGAACTCTTCAGAGACTGGCAATTGCCTCTTTAAATAGCTTTGGATGTTCGAAAGTACAATTGAAATGCTTTTGAGTAGTTTCTAATTATTGTGCCCATTATCCCATCTTAAGGTGGTTCAGATACATTTAAACTCCCTCTCTATGACTGTTCTTCAGATAAGTAATAATAGTTTTTTGTATGTCTCTTCTTTTCCTTATCCAAGCTAAATATGCTTGTTTCTTTTAACTGTTTCTCATATGACCTGACTTTAAGTCTCTAAACCTGTCTCTTCTTTTACACTTTCCACTTAAAGTGTTCTAGTTTGCCAAAAACTGGAGGCACTACTTTGAGCATCTCTGAAAAAGAGTGGGATGGGATGGGTATGGGATGATCCAGGCTCACGCCTATAATCCCAGCACTTTGGGAGGCCGAGGTGGGCAGATCACCTGAGCCCAGGAGTTCGAGACCAGGGTGGCCAACATGATGAAACCCTATCCCTATTAAAAATACAAAAATTAGCTGGGCATGGTGGTGGGCACCTGTAATTCCAGCTACTCGGGAGGCTGTGGCAGGAGAATCTCTTGAACCTGGCACACTGAAGTTGCAGTGAGCCAAGATTGTGCCACTGCACTCCAGCCTGGGCGACAGAGAAAAACTGTCTCAAAAAAGAAAAGAAAAAAAATAGAAAGAAAGAAAGTGGGACAATCACATCCCATACTAATTTGCCACCAAAATACTCATTTCTGTCTTGACTGTATTGAAATATAAGCTCTCTAGTGTTTTATTAATGTTTTCAGCTGATAAACAGTACTGTCTCTATCTTGTAGTTGTGTAGTTGCAGTTTTAGACCCCAAGTTACATGTTAATTTGTTAAAGTAAGTCCATTGCTCTGGTCCCTCACAGCATATCTTTGGATCTTAATTCTCTATCCAAGATATTTGGTCTCCCTCCCCCTTTGTTTTTGTTTTTCAGGGTTTTCTTTATTCCCTGTCCTAGGACTCCCATCTTTATTTTTATAATTTCCCTATTGACCCCTTTAAAACACATTGAAAATACAGACAATGCAATATGCAACTTGGAGGGAAACTTCTTTGATGTCATTATACATACTGGCATCAGTGAAGTAGGCATTAAGGCTCTGGTCTTACATTACATTTTCAGAAAAGATATATGGCCTAGACCTATTCTGCATTGCTGTTCTGCATTCTGCACTCACAATCTCCAGCTCAAATCCTTTCCCTTTACCAGATCAAGCAGTCTGGAGAACTAATTCAGAAACTTTTTTTTTTTTTAATATTTTTTTTTGAGATGAAGTCTCACTCTTGTCGCCCAGGCTAGAGTGCAGTGGTGCGATCTCAGCTCACTGCAATCTCCGCCTCCCGGGTTCAAGCTATTCTCCTGCCTCAGCCCCCTGAGTTGCTGAGAATACAGGTGCCCGCCACCACGCCCAGCTAATTTTTGCACTTGATGGGGTTTCTCCATGTTGGCCAGGCTGGTCTCAAACTCCTGACCTCAGATGATCTGACTACCTGGGCCTCCCAAAGTGTTGGGATTATAGGCGTGAGCCACTGCCCCTGACCCTAATTTAGAAACCTTATAATTCTTTTGTAGGTCTAACTGTGTCACTAACATGGGCAGCTTCAGCAAGATAGCATTTGGAAGCCCTCCTAAAGATCAAAGTTCTCCCGGTATCCTCATACAGTTATACTGCGTACAGCTATATACAACCTCTGAAACACCCAGCATCCATTCACCAAAGATAAAATATACATCAGTATTATATTGCACATATTACATCCATAGAGAGAGTAAAAGTGTTAATGCATGGAAGACCATGAAATCATAATAATCATTTGTATTGTGCCACACATTATTTTAAGCACTTTAAATATCCCTTATTTTACCTTAGCCAAACTAAATGCAGTTATTTCTTTTACCTTATTTAATGGCTGTGTCAATTAACTTTTGAGATGTTATCTCTGACTATCTTCATTTTACTAATGAGGAAAGTGAAATAGAAAGAGGATGATTACTTGTCTGGATGGGATAGATAGTAAAAGAACCAGTATGTGAAACAGCTAATTTGACTTCATTCTTTTTTAAACAATACACCATACTGCCCCATCATATAAAAAAAAAAAAAAAAAAAAAAAAAAAAAGGCGCGGTGGCTCAAGTCTCTAATCCCAGCACTTTGGGAGGCTGAGATGGGCGGATCACAAGGTCAGGAGATCGAGACCATCCTGGCTAACACTGTGAAACCCCGTCTCTACTAAAAAATACAAAAAACTAGCCGGGCGAGGTGGCGGGCGCCCGTAGTCCCAGCTACTCGGGAGGCTGAGGCAGGAGAATGGCATGAACCCGGAAGGCGGAGCTTGCAGTGAGCTGAGATCTGGCCACTGCACTCCAGCCTGGGCGACAGAGAGAGACTCCGTCTAAAAAAAAAAAAAAAAAAAAATTCCAAAAATGCAGAGGGAGCGGATGAAGTTTATAAGAATCAATATCTACCTGTATCTCTTAATCTGGTCCCTCAGTTCATTGGAGCACCTCCTGATTCCTCTCAATAACATCAACACATTTAGTAAATATGATCTCCTTATGTCTGTATTCAAGTCTATTTAGCTATCCATTTGTTATTTGCAAGAACAATGAAAATGACCTGACTGAGGGCTTTTACATAGTAGGAGCACTTTTCCATGTGAATACACAATCATTTAAGTATTTTTCTCTAGCCGTATCCTCCATGTTATCTAAGTAAATAATCAGATACCTTGCTTGCAATTGTTCAGATACCTGGAATCTTTCACATTTCTCTGTATATTAGATTTGTAGCAATTTAAAAAAAAATAAGATTACTTTGAAATTACTTCCATTACAAAATTGATCCAAGACATCGTAACCCAATTATAAGATCATAATATGGTGTTATGGTTAGTATCTACTTTCTAAGTTGGGAACCTTTAGTATAGTTTAATTTTATCAGAGAAACAGAAACGTATCAATATGCTAACAAGTGAATTTCAACATACTCTTCTGTATAGCTAATATGAAACAATGATGCTTAGACCTATTGTTTTATTTTCACTACCAGAAAAATCGGTAATATTATAATTGTTTTTTAAAAAACCAACTACAACCAAAAAGGTTTCTGAGGAAATACTGGCATTTTATTTATCTGTCTTTTTTTTTTTTCTTTTCAATTTTAGCTTCCCTTAGGGCTACTTTAGCTAACAAGTTGGAATTCTGGAAGGCTGCAGTGTATATAAATCACTCATTCTCTAGCCTTTGGTTATCAGAACCATGAGGTTTTATTACATTTAGATTTATCAGATAAAAGGCTTCTGGAGATCTATGATGTTTGTGTAACCCTCACCTAAATTCGAAAATAATTTTATATAGTGCTATCAAACATTACAGCTATTAGTACTACATTTTGTTACTAATGAGCTTGATATATTAAAAGGCTGTTCCTTTATACCATTTTTGCAGAAACAATTCCTGCTGATAAACATTAGTGGTGACTATCTACAGAAGGCCATTAGGATCACAGAGCCAGCTCTGTAATTTTGGAGTTTCCTAAAAACTTGTCAAAAGTGCTATCATGTTTTAAATAATGTTTTGAACTCTTTCAAGAAACTATTTTTTTAAATCAGTTATGCATTGGCTAGCTGCTAATTTCTTACTGCTACTTATTATAAATAAGTTCAAGACTTATGCCCTCCTAACCTTAAGAAACTGAATCACCTTCATCCTTAAAACCTAGCAGGAAAATCAAAACGGTGTTTCAGCTCACCCTCTGTAGTCATCTTTTGTCTTCCTCTTTAATCTGCTCCTTCATTCTTAGGACAAGGAGTCTGCAAATGATAGCCCCATGGGTCAAATCCAGCCTCCTGCCTGTTTCTTCTCTCTCTCTCTCTCTCTCTCTCTCTCGATGGAGTCTCTCTCTGTCACCCAGGCTGGAGTGCAGTGGCCGGATCTCAGCTCACTGCAAGCTCCTCCTCCCAGGTTCACGCCATTATCCTGCCTCAGCCTCCTGAATAGCTGGGACTACAGGCGCCCGCCACCACGCCCGGCTAATTTTTTGTATTTTTAGTAGAGACGGGGTTTCACCGTGTTAGCCAGGATGGTCTCCATCTCCTGACCTCGTGATCCGCCCACCTCAGCCTCCTAAGGTGCTGGGATTACAGGCTTGAGCCACCGCGCCCGACCGACTCCTGCCTGTTTCTGTACAGCCTATGAGTTAAGAATGATTTTTACATTTGTAAATTGCCTTAGTCCATTTGGGCTGCTATAACAAAATGTCATAGATGGGTTAGCTAGTAACAACAGATTTGTTTCTCACCGTTCTGGAGGTTGAAATGTCTAAGTTTAAGGCACTGGCAGATTTGGTGTCTGGTGAGAGCACAGTTTTCGTTTCATAGATGATGCCCTGTACCTGTGTCCTCACATGATAGAAAGGACAACGGGTCTCTCTGAGGATCTCTTCTATAAGGGCACTAATTCCATGCATAAGGACCCCACCCTCATGACCTACTTACCTCTAAAATACCCACCTTCTAAAACTATCACATTGGTAATTCAGTTTTAAAATATGAATTTTGAAGGGACAAAACCATTCAGACCATAGTATAAATGGCTGGAAATAAATTAGAAGATTTGTTACATTTGAAAATAATGTGAAATTAATATAAGTGGCAGTAAGAAAACAACAGCTGATTAATATATACATACATATGGAAGTCAAATTTTAGTGTCCATAAATAATTTTTTATTGGAACACAGACACACTCGCTCATTAATCTTGTCTATGACTACCTTCCTGTGACAGTAGCAGAGCTGAATAGTTGTGACAGAGATTATAGTGCCTGTAAACTCTAAAATATTTATTATCTGACTCTTTACCATAGGAGTTTGTCAATCACTGTTCTGGACAGTCTTCCCTTGTCAGGGCAGATTTTTATGAGGTTGCACTAAACTAAATAGCTTCTTTTCTAGATCTGTTCTGTTCTTTTGCACTCCAGAAAAATCTTGTTCAATGCCCATTGTGGGTCAGATATCCCTAAAGCATTGGGATATGGCAAGAAAGTATGAAAATCTTTATGTTATTTTTCTCTTTTGTTCTGATTTCTATTTTGTAAATGTTCCATTGGAGATGCAGGTCAAAAGTTTGCTTTGTTGATGGAGTACATGATCAAATAATTTTAGAGACCATTGACCTGCGTAAATACATCAGAAGCCTGCTTACCTGGCTCAGCAAGGACAAACACTGACAACCTGATAGCAGCGAAAGAAAGTGAAGCATTTATTGCAGGGCGCCAAGCAAGGAACATCAGGCAACTCGCACTTAAATGTTGACCTCCCTGATGGCTTACAGATGAGGATTTTTTAAAGTAGGGTAAATTTCAGGAAAGCAGAAGTTACAGGCAAAATAATAATTCAATACATGGAGGTTTCACATTGGTTTTGGCCCAAAAGGGCAGGATATCATGAAGCAGGGGGCTTACAGTTCATAGGTAGATTCAGATATTTTCTAATTTGCAATCAGTTAAGGAAGATGAACTTTGTTTTAAATTTGTGGTCAGCAAAAAGAATGTTAGCTCTGGCTCTTGGGTTTGATTTTCTCTAGGTACCTCAGAAAGCAATGTAGAACAAAGAACTGTGGTCAAAGTTCAGCCCTCAGTTCTCCCTTATCTGAGGCAGATCCGTTTGGTGGAGGTACAGATTTCTGAAAAACAACTTAGAGACATATTTTATCTTTGGTTTCTATGGCAGAACCAAACATCTTGTGATTACAGCTTCCTTGGCTATCGTTTTAAGCTACTATTACCTTCTTGCTTTTCAGTTTGCTTATTTACTTCTCAAGGCTAGCTAAGTACCTGGAATTTTTCTTCAAGGATCTCAAGATTTTCCTTTATTTCCAGGCTTGGGCTGCCACCCTTCGCCCCACCAACGGCCCCTAAAGGGAGTTCTTTCTCTATCTCAATAACCTGTTTTCTATAAAATGTTAGTGTGCTTTGGGATATTTATGGGTAATATATGAAAAAAAAAACTTTTAGAATCCGAAAGGTTTGAAGGATAATGTATTATAGAAAATTATGCAGGTAGGTTTAGTACTGGATGTCTGAAGGCCTTTAATATGCTTAGGTACCTTGTGAATCACCAGAAGGAGGTCTCTTTGGTGTTTCCCAAAAATAACGTGGTCACATAACTTCCCATTTAGCCCCCAATATCTCAAAGAACATTTTTGAAAAAGGTTCTCTCATTTCATAGGATGTTTCAGAATGTTAAATTGTATTGCATGTGTAAAAGCACAAATGATAATTATAGAGCACTATAAAACTATCAGTTATCATTTGGAGATGCTTTTATCAATCTTGGCACCCAGACAGGCATCTAAGTGACTGACTCCATTGTTACTTAAAATGTATTTGTTGTCATTGTTACTGTTGCTACTTAATTAATTTTGAATATATTCTTGAAGTCAGACTGTGATTACAGCCCAAAAGAAAACTGCCACCATGATAATGTTTCTTATAACCACCTAATGATTTGCAAAGCTACTTCAGCAAGCTAGTGATAGGGCCTCAATCAGTATTTTAACCAAAGTGATAGGAAGATTTTGACTGTAGAACCTTCCACAGGAATCAATTTATTTTTAGGTCAACCAGTAAGAATATTTTATGGATGTGTCCAGATTTTCTATTTGCCAACTTTTTTTGTTGTTATAATTTTGATTACACTGTAAACCAGAGTGTATGTGAGACACGTCTCAATCAATTTATGTATTTATTTAAAAACAGAGTCTCTCCGTGTCACCCAGGCTGGCATGCAGTGGTGCCATCGTAGCTTACTGCAGCTTCTTCCTCCCAGGCTCAAGCCATCCTGCCACCTCAGCCTCCCAAGTAGCTGGGACTGCAGGCATGTATCACCACGCTCAGCTAATTTTTGTAGAGACATGGCTTCCCACGTTGCCCAGGTTGGTCTTGAACTCCTGAGCTCAGTAAATTTAAAAATTTATTTTGGTGAGGTTAAGAGCATGCCCATGACACAGCCTCAGTAGCACTTGACGACTTGTGCCCAAGATAATCAAGCTACAGCTTGGTTTAACACATGTATTAGTCCATTTTTACGCTGCTAATAAAGACATACCTGGGACTGGGCAATTTACAAAAGAAAGAAGTTTAATGGACTTACAGTTCCACATGTCTGGAGAGGCCTCACAATCATAGCAGAAGGCAAGGAGGAGCAAGTCATGTCTTACTTACATGGATGACAGCAGGCAAAGAAAGAGAGAGCTTGTGCAGGAGAACTCCTTTTATAAAACCGTCAGATCTCATGAGATTTATTCACTGTCATGAGAACGCCACAGGAAAGCCTTACCCCCATGATTCAATTACCTCCCACAGGGTCCCTCCCACAACACATGGGAATTCAAGACGAGATTTGGGTGGAGATATAGCCAAACCATATCATTCCACCCCTGGCCCCTCCCAAATTTCATGTCCTCACATTTCAAAACCAATCATACCTTCCCAACAGTCCCCCAGAGTCTTAACTCATTTCAGCATTAACTCAAAAGTCCAAAGTCTCATCCAAGACCAGGCAAGTCACTTCCACCTATGAGCCTGTAAAATCAAAAGAAACTTAGTTACTTCCTAGATACAATGGGGGTAGAGGCATTGGGTAAATACAGCCATTCCAAATGGAAGAAATTGGCCAAAACAAAGGAACTGCAGACCCCAAGCAAGTCTGAAATCCAGCAGGGCAGTCAAATCTTGAAAAGTTCCAAAATGATCTCCTTTGACTCCACGTCCCACATCCAGGTCATGCTGATACAAGAGGTGGGCTTTCACGGCCTTTGCCAGTGCCACCCTGTGGCTTTGCAGGGTTAGAGCCCTGCTTCTGGTGTTGAGTGTCTGCAGCTTTTCCAGGTGCATGGTGCAAGCTGTCAGAGGATCTACCATTCTGGGGTCTGGAGGACGGTGGCCCTCTTCTCACAGCTCCACTAGGCAGTGCCCTAGTAGGGACTCTGTGCTGGGGCTCTGATGCCACATTTCCCTTCTGCACTGCCCCAGTAGAGGTTCTCCATGAGGATCCCACCCCTGCAGCAAACTTTTGCTGCCCTAGGCATCGAAGCATTTCCATATATCCTCTGAAATCTAGGTAAAGTTTCCCAAACCTCTATGTGTGATTTCTGTGCACCTGCAGGCTCAATATTATGTGGAAGCTGCCAAGGCCTGAGGCTTCCACCCTCTGAAGCAACAGCCTGAGCTGTACCTTGGCCCCTTTTAATCATGGCTGGAGTTGCTGGGACACAGGGCACCAAGTCCCTAGACTGCACACAGCAGAGGGACCCTGGGCCTGGCCCATGAAACCATTTTTTCCTCCTAAACCTCTGGGCCTGTGATAGGAGAGGCTGCCACAAAGGTCTCTGACATGCCCTGGAGACATTTTTTCAGTTGTCTTGGGGATTAGCTTTTGACTCCTCGTTACTTATGTAACTTTCTGCAGTCGGCTTGAATTTCTCCTCACAAAATGGGATTTTCTTTTTTATCTCATTGTCAGGTTGAAAATTTTCTTTTCTTTTCTTTTCTTTTTTTTTTTTTTTTTTTTTTTTTTGAGGCAGGGTCTTGCTCTGGTGCCCAGGCTGGAGTGCAGTGATGCAATCTCAGCTCACTGCAACCTCCGCCTGCCAAGTCCAAGTGATTCTCCTGCCTCAGCCTCCTGAGTAGCTGGTATTACAGGTACCTGTCACCCCACCCAGCTGATTTTTATATTTTTAGTAGACACAGGGTGTCACCATGTTGGCCAGACTGGTCTTGAACTCCTGATCTCAAGTGATCTGCTCACCACAGCCTCCCAAAGTGCTGGTGTTACAGGCATGAGCCACCATGCTCAGCTAGGTTGCAAATTTTCTAAGCTTTTAAGCTCTGTTTTTCTTTTAAAATTGAATGCCTTTAACGACTCCCAAGTTACCTCTTGAATGCTTTGCTGCTTAGAAATTTCTTCTGCCAGATACCCTAAATCATCTCTCCCAAGTTCATAGTTCCACAGATCTCTAGGGCAGGGGCAAAATCCTGCCAGTCTCTTTGCTAAAACAACAAAAGTTACCTTTGCTCTAGTTTCCAACAACTTCCTCATCTCCATCTGAGACCATCTCAGCCTGAATTTCATTGCCCATATCATTATCAACATTTTTGTCAAAGCTATTCAACAAGTCACTAGGGAGTTCCAAACTTTCCAGTATTTTCCTTTTTCTGAGTCCTCCAAACTGTTCCAGCCTCTGCCTGCTATCCAGTTCCATAGTCACTTCCACATTTTTGGGTGTCTTTTCATGTGCACCCCACTCTACTGGTACCAATTTACTATATTAGTCCGTTTCATGCTGCTAATAAAGACACACCCAAGACTTGGCAATTTACAAAATAAAGAGGTTTAATGGACTTTAAAGTTACACGTGGCTGGGGAGGCTTCACAATCATAGGAGAAGGCAAGGAGGACAAAGTCACATCTTACATAGATGGCAGCAGGCAAAGAGAGAGAGCTTGTGTAGGGGAACTCCTCTTTATAAAACCATCAGATCTCCTGAGACTTATTCAGTATCACGAGAGCATCACGGGAAATCTTGCTCTATGATTCAGTTATCTCCCACCAAGTCCCTCCCACAACATGTGAGAATTCAAGATGAGATTTGGGTGGGGACACAGCCAAATTACATCAACACATTTTAGGGAGACATAAGACATCAATCAATACACATAAGATGTATATTGATTTGGTCCAGAAAGGCAGGACAACTTGAAGTGGGGGAGGGTTCCAAGTCATAGATTCAGAGATTTTCCAGTTGGAAGTTGGTTGAAAGAGTTTAGCTGAAGACTTGGAATCAATAGAAGGGAGTTTCTTGGCTAAGATAAGGGGTTATGGAGACCAAGATTCTTATTATGCAGATGAAACCTCCAGGTAGCAGGCTACAGAGAGAATAGATTGTAAATGTTTCTTATCAGACTTAAAAATGTGCCAGACTCTTAGTTAATTCTCTCCTAGATCAGGGAAAAAACATGGAAAAGGAAGGGGGTTCTCCACAGAAAGTAGATTTTCCCCACAAGAGACAGCTTTGCAGGACCATTTCAAAATATGTTAAAGAAATATAGTTTAGGGTAAAATACTTCAATTTCTTTCAGAGCCTGTCATGTGATGCTATACTAGAGTGAGGCTGGAATTTGGTGTCTTATTGCACAAAAAGTTTGTTTCATCAGTCTTAAGATCTCTGTTTTAATGTTAATAGTGGACAGTTATGCCTGAGTTTCAAAAGGAAGAGAGTAGAATGAGGCATGTCAAGCCCCACCTTCCCATCATGGCCTGAACTAGTTTTTCAGGTTAACTTTGTAATGCCCTTGACTGAGAGGAGGGGTTCTATTCATATGATTGGGAGGCTTAGAATTTTATTTTTAGTTTACAACACCTTTTACAGAAAGAGAAGCTACTCTGATTAAAATAATTTGCTAAGTAATTTAAATGATGAAATTCTACATATCATATTCTCTTCTGAAGGATGAACTGAGAAGTGTGTTATCTTAGAATTCTGGGTTTGAACTAACTAACAAATCTATTTGCTCAGGTCCCTCCTCCATGAATCAAATTTATTCATTTTTTTTTCCTATAGTAATGCCTGAAAAGTAATGCTGATAATTAGAGTACTATTGTGAATAACACATTGTGAAATTCAGAATTCTCAGGGTTTCTTTGTTTGCTTGGTTAATTATTTTTGTTTGGTTTTGATTTTAACTTATGAAACCTTTCCCTGTGAGGGCCATATGGATCACCTTTCGGGTATAACATGATTGTCTCCTATAAAACCAAAAAGAAAAAAAAAAAAGAAAACTCAAAAAAAATTGAGAGGACACAGACAGGAAGTTTTTCAAATGTCCTTCAGTTTACTTGTTTTCAGTTCCTCAAAAGAGACTGATGCAAAGCAGTTTGGAGTTTAGAATAGCTTTGAAAGCATTTATTGTTCCAAGGCTAATTTTAACCTTGTGATAAAGATTGCTTTTTGTATTCAGTTGAATGTGAGATCCAGTAATTGTTTGTCAAGGCTAAGTGCTGTAGGACATAATACATTTTTTAATGGTGTTTTGTAATTATAATACAAGCATCTTTATGGCCTAATATATGAAAGAATGCTATTGAGTAGAATGATGAGAAAACAGAGTTCAAATTTTATTATTTTAATTATTATATCTCATAGCTGCTTAACTTATATTTAGGGTAGTTTGACTTTGTGTATATGCTCAAATGAATGATTTTTCGGTAGCTGAATAGTTTCATAGATTCTTGGCAGAAACAAACTTTTTATTCTCCTCATTTTTTTCTTTCCATTTTAGACAGTAGGATATTGGTGAGGAAGGTTCCCTAAGGTAGCCAAAACAGAGGTGTGTGTTGCCTGAATTGACTTTAATAGGAATTTGAAATTACCTCTATAGGGAAGTTTTAAGCTTTCCCTGTTTTCCAAAATTTCTATGATTGGAATCTCTAGAATAAAGTTGAAAGTAGACAGATTTAACAGGAGAAACGGCATACAAATTTATCACCTTCATATACACGGAAGTCCCACAAAATATGAGACTCTAAGGAGGGCCAAATTGTGGAAGCCTGAATAACATTTTGAGCTACAGAATGAAGTAGGGGATTGGGGCTTCTGAGGGGAGGTGGCAGCACAAGCAATAGAAGGGTGAAAGGAGAAAACGAACTGCAAACAAAGGTTGTCTTTATGCAGATAAATTCTCCTGGGTAGTAGCCTTAAGAATAGCCGGGCGAGGTGGCGGGCGCCTGTAGTCCCAGCTACTTGGGAGGCTGAGGCCGGAGAATGGCGTGAACCTGGGAGGCGGAGCTTGCAGTGAGCTGAGATCCGGCCACTGCACTCCAGCCTGGGTGACAGAGCGAGACTCCGTCTCAAAAAAAAAAAAAAAGAATAGGTGAAAAGCCTAAGTGTGATCTTTTTTTTTTTTTTTTTTTTTTGAGATGGAGTTTCATTTTTGTTGCCTAGCCTGGAGTGCAATGGTGTGATCTCAGCTCACCACAACCTCCACCTCCTGGGTTCAGGAGAGGCGATTCTCCTGCCTCAACCTCCCGAGTAGCCGGGATTACCCGGCTGATTTTGTATTTTAGTAGAGATGAGGTTTCTCCATGTTGGTCAGGCTGGTCTCCAACTCCCGAACTCCGGTGATCCGCTTGCCTTGGCCTCCCAAAGTGCTGGGATTACAGGCATGAGCCACCGTGTCTCTTCTTTTGCAAAGAGTTAGTCTTCACTGGTTATATAGATTCCAGGCAAGGACTTCATGACAATGACATTTCTTCAGGAGGATTTCCTTTAGTCAGATAAAAGAAACTTCTGAGAAAGCCTCCCCTGCACTTCAGGAGAGAAAGGATCAAGAGATGAGGGCTTGGGAGAAGGCCAGAGAGACCTTGGTTCTGAGGCTGTTACTTTAGTTCAAAGTACTCAGCATATCAATGCACCATACTTTGGGGTATCGTTTTTGAGCCCCAATGCCTCTAAATCATAAATTTGTGCCAAGGGTTTCCGATAGCAGTATCTCCAATCTGAGATGTTTCCAGGTTGTATGTTTTGTATTTGTATAGATAAACGACTTTGAAATCCTCATCGGTGGTAGATTAGGGATCCACCAAGGGATCTGTAATCCCAAAGGATCATGTCATACAAGCTCATCATTTTGTTAGAGGAATGCCTGGAATCAATATTCTTTCTAAAACATCATTCAGAACCATATGTCAACAGAGGCAGTCATATTGAGGCAAAACATACAATCTTAGAGTCATCAAATACTGTTAGCTTCAGATTTGTACCTGTTTTTTTTTTTCTGCTAATAACTTTGTTTTCATTTTTTACTATCAAAATTGCATACCTACAAAAACTATATAGTTTAAAATATAATAAAAATGAATACCTTTTTCTCATTTCACAGAATAAGAGAACATAAGATATTCCTGTGCCTTTGATTCTATGTGTACCTCCTCAATTATATTCCTTTCGCCTCCCTCCAAAGGTGACTATTTTAGATTTTATGATAATCATCTTGCTTTTGCATATGTTTTACACATAATGTATTTCTAAACAGTGTACTGTTTAGTTTTGTTTATTTTTTTGCTTCATATAAACATAATCACATATTTACATTTTTACACAGCTTGCTTTTTTCTTGTTATTCATTATTTTGTTTTTTCATATCAATCCTAGTTGCAGAATTAGCATCAGTCATTAATTTTCTCTACCATATACTATTTGCTCACCATTCCTTTTGTCGGAAGTGTCTTTATGTTATCTTTATCCTTGAGTTATAAGTCTACTAGGTATACAATTCTCAGTTAGCATTTCTTATTCATATGAAATATTCTACTCTCTTCTCGCTTTCATTGGTACTGCCAAGAAGTGAGCTTTCAATCTGCTTTTTATTTTTGGAGTAGTCTTTTTTACCTCTGGTTATTTTTTAATTCTTCCCTTTCTTATTGTTGCTTTATATACTACAAAGTATCTAGATATCAATTCTTTTAAAAACTTACTGTCTTTAGTTTGTTGGTGTCTGGAATCTGAGAATTGGTGGCCTTCATCAATTCTATTAAACCTCTGACAATATCTTTGGAAATAGTGCCTCTCCCAGTTCTCTCCATTTGCTTCTGTGAACTACAATTTGATTTTTCCTTTACCTTGTTAATCTATTCTCCATGTCTCTTAATCTCTTGATCATGTTTTACATCATATTTGTTTGTGCTTTCACGTAAACTTGCCCAGATATATCATCATGTCATCCCCAAACTATTAGGTTTTAATATTCCCTATTTTTTTATTTCTAGAAATTCTATTTGGTCATATGTTACATCTTCATGATAAACTTTGAGTTTCTCATTATTTATACATTCAAGTCTCTCTTGTATTTTCAAGCATATTAAAATTTTTATATTCTATATCTGATTATCCCATTATATACATTTTTTGGTAGATCTGATTTTGTAGCTTTCTCTTTGCACTGGCTCCCATCTATGATATCTTTTTTCTCATGTCATTAGTGGTTTCATTCTCTTGTGGGCTCACATTCCTTGAAAATGTATTTATGGGAATTTAGAAATATTTGAGGTAAAGTAAATTCTTCCAGAGAGGGTCTGAGATTGCTTTTACTAGTTATCTAAGGACACCATGACTAGGAACCACTTTTAAACCAAATTTTTAACCTCGCAGTTTAAATTTTGGCTCTCACACAGGTTTAGATTCTTAGAAGAGACTTATTTATCTCCTTGATTACTAAAGCTGAAGCTAGCACATGCCCCGCCATTGCTCTCTAGTTATTTTCTAGTGAGAGCATCATTCTTTCTTGGTCCTATATTTATGTGGAGATTTCTATTCTACCTCACAACGTGCTCAGTCCCAGACTTTGTCTGCTATCTCAGGTGTTTGTAACTCAGTTTCTAGGCCACCAGGGATGGGCAAAAACCTTGAGGGTAAACACCACCCAATAGTTAGTTAGCCCTTGTGAATCTCTGCTTTATGCTTATTTCTGATCTCTCAGAAATTTCCTTGTTTTGATACCAGTACAGCTGTGCATCTTTTAGAAAAAAAAAAAAATCCTATCCAGTAGGTTTATATGTGTTATATTGCAAGGGATTTCTCTCAGTATCTTGTTAGCTATGTTGTAGAAATGGAAAACTCCTCTCTCGACTCTTTTAGACACTGCTTTCAATAGTAGTCATTTCATTTGCAGTCGATGGTAGAATAGAGCCAGAGATTTACACAAGTTTTTATAAAAGTAAAGATTTTAAAAAGTATTTATCACTTCCAGTGAAAATTCTGTTCTAATACTTGAAGATAATTAATAATTGTTAAAACTGACTCATGCTTACACCTTCACAGCTGCTATTCTGGGCCTTAAAAGATTTCTTCAAAGCATATCACATGATCACCTTATAAGCAGGCCAGCAGAAATTTCTAAGTTAATTACAGTTTGGCAGAGTGTATCCAAAACCTCTTATCTGAACAGTGAACCCAATAATTTAATCAGTCTGTCTGTTGATTAATCACGTTCTAATCCATCTGATATCAGCATTAAAAAAGCCCTTCATCTGTTTCTTGTAAAACTTATCTCTGTGAATGCACAGCTGCTGTGAGCTATTGGTATTATTAACTTGAATAGGAGACAGAACACAATGGATTCTCAAAGCCTGCAGAAAAAGTTTGAACTCCTTAAAACAGTCATTCAAGACTCTGCAATATGACCCAACTCTGTTTAATCCTCCCATCCTCATTTCCGGTTTATTTCCCAGCTTTAGCCGTGAACTAGTTAAAATCAGTCACCTGAACTCTCACAACTTTTGTTTTGACTGTTTCTGAAGCTAGTGAGTTGGTGAATGAATAAACATTTATTTATCAAATACCACATGCCAGTCATGTGCTGTATTGCTTCATTTAATATCCTACATCTTCTCTGTGACAGAGTGATGGTTATCTGGATCGGCAGATGAGAAGGTCAAAAAACAAAACAAACCGCTTTTAGTGTCTAGTTTACAAAATCATAAGTTCTTTGAAAAAGGGCAAGAGGAAAAACAAAAGGCTACATGATTATATGAGCCAGTATTTTTATCAGTCAGACATGAATAAAATTCAGAAAATTAATCTCCATATTTCTACAGTATAAGACACCACATGCTTTATATATGTGACACACTATCCAAGAGTGAGGAACATTTGGTGTTGGGTGAGCACTGGAGAAAATGTGAGTAAAACTCCTTCCTTGACATATAGCAGACATTCAGTCTAGTCAGTTTTCGTTTATTATTCCCCTCTTTTAAGCCTAATAAGGTCATACATGTTTTCTTATTCATTTTAGAACAATGTGCTCTTCTTTGTTCCTCCTTTCCTACTTCTTCCACTGTCCTCCCCTCTTACATAGAATATCTATTCATTCCGTCGGTGCAGCCTAGGCCAAGGCTGAGAGTAAGTACACCACACCATGCTATTTTGTGTTGCCGTCTTCAACACACTAACACATGATAATGAGAGATTCCCAGTGTAGTCTAAAACATTGGAGAATGTCAAAGCATTCTTAGAATTTTGATCTTGCAAGGTTTTGGGCCACAGGAATAGGAAATGGATCATCGTGTTTGATTCAAGACTATGGAGAGTTTTTATTTCACTAAATGATAATTATTTTGCCTGTCTGACCACCATTTTCCTAGATAATTATCCTTTGTCAGTGTCTGTATATTTTCTTCTAAACTTTCTAAGGTGAATTTAAATCTACTGGTCCTGGTGTCACGGATTCCTGTAATACTAGTTGCCCAGCTCTCAGTTACCCCATCATTGTTTACCTGAGCATCTGTGTGAATCCTAATTAAATTTATCCTGCCAGACATAGTTCATTAAACAAGGGATGACTAACTAATGCAACTTAAGCCCATTAGGGCCCTGTCACCAGGGGTTAAAATCTGGCCTAAGAGATTACAAGTTTGGAGGAGTGTCTTTCCCTACAACTTGTGAACTTGGGACTTGTCAGAGAGTTATATTCTATCCTATGAACTGAGACAGAGGAAGCTCTCTGTAGAGAGACAGAAAGAAAAGTGAAGAAATAAGCCAACAGAAGCAGAGAGGAGACAAAGAATCATTCCTAGCTGAAGTATAGTTGCATATTTGTGTATGTTATGTGAAATTCTCCTTTTCCTTAAAATAAATAGACCACACCCCACTTTTTAAAAATTTAACTTATTCAAATTGATTTGTTTTTCTTGCAACTGAAATAAGTTCTAATTATTATTATGTATATTAAATGTTAAGAAGTCACTAACAACATTATTATTATCCGTATCACATAAGCACACCTGAGTTCTAGTCTCATCTCTAATGCTTACTAGATATACAACCATGGATAGGTCGTGATAATTTCAGAAGAGTGATATATGTGAAAGATTTGTGCTATACATGTCTAAAATACTATTATTTCTACAATGTCACTGCTACAACTTCTCTGATAATTTATCTTTTATTTCTAGGATAATAGTGCTATTTTTGCTTATTGTGTTTTCCATGTAGATAGGTCTGAAGTTCCTGATAACAAAAGGGCAAATTCTGTCACTAATTCAGATATTGAGTACTATCTTTATATAAGATATTACAAGAGAAAAAAAATGATTTATTGAGAACAAATACTCATCTTGCTCACTTTGTCCCTCTGAGAAAACCAAGTAGAGATTATTCTGACCATTATAAAGTTTATTTTGGGGAGGAATCAAATATTAATATACATAGTTCATGAAGAAAATAAAATGTTAGCGAGTTCTTTCATAGTAGCGCAATTGTTCTAGAAACTGGGCCACTCTTGAATTTTATTTCACTTTTTGCTATTCCCAGGGTAGCAGTATGTTAGATTTATAATGATGGAATCTGACTCTGTAACAAGATATTTGTTGTTAGACTTGTTTGCAGAGTGGTTTTCCTCTTTTGTGGAATAGTGTATGGTTATGTTGTACTTATCTCAGTAGGATTTTATGAGGAAAGTGATGTATTTTAGAAAACAGTTTGTCAGGAAGTACATTTAATTTTTTAACTCCTAATTTATAAAACCAAATAATTAAAATATTTTTGACAAAATATTTGCAGCAGAATCTTGGAAGTTAAGGAAACAAAACAAATGTTTCTTCGATTTCAGTTACAGGTTTTCAGGTAAACTGATAAAACTTTATCAACAACTCATAGCAGTATACACTATACTGCCACATAACTCATTGAACAGATTTCTCATTCTACCACACTTCTGCAGTTCAAGAGTAAAGTTTCTTTATAATTATATATCACTAGTAGTTTCAGAAAGGCCTCCTTGCTCTACCATTTCCTATTTCTCCTCCAGCATCTACCTACTCCAAGAAGTAACTTCTATCATGAATTATTTTTAGTTGTTACCTTACTTATATTTATAGTTTTATCCTATCAGTATGTTTCACTAAACAATATATTGCTTTGTGTTGTGTGTCATATTCTACATATTTTTCTAGAACGTGCCCTTTTCATTCAACAAGATGTTTATAAAATTAATCCACTGTGGTATATGTAGCTATGATTCACTTTGCAAATTTTATTTCCTGTTTTCATCCAACTTTGCTTGACCCCATTCTTTTTCTAGCCTCTTATTCAGATATTTCTGCAAAGTTTTCTTTTTCTGTTCGTTGTGGCAATTGTGACTGTTTTAATTCAGTAGTAACCATGGAAACATCATAAGTTTTTACATAAGAGAGGTCAAGTAAATGAACCTAAACAAATATGATTAGTCAGTTTACCATTTAAATCTCTTTTCTGATAGAGAAAAAATCACTATCATCACTTCAAATGTTAAAAGGTCACTAATACTTGATGTTATAATGGTAGTTATAATATTACATAAAGCTAAGATATTACCTAACACTTCATTTTCTATAAACATCTGTTTTTTAAAATATCTGAATATTGTTAATGCACTGAAGATTAGAGCTATAGGAGTTTGTCTTTTTTATTATAGAGAATGAACTCTTATCTACTCTAACTATTCTTGAATATGTTTATGTTGTTGTATTAACTCCCTTAAGCAATGCTAATAAGACTTAGCCATTAAATATTTAAGCAAAATATTCTCTTATGAAATCACACTCAAATTCTAGTCTTCCCAGGTCAAAAGCTTTAGTAAGTTATTGTCCAATTATTGAAACTCTAACTCTAGTTATATAACCAAAGATAGTTGGTTATATCTGTGTTTTCATTCATCTTTCACTTAATTTAAAAATTCTAAAAGCCTCAAGTCAGTGGAGAAGGTTTTTGGCAAAACAATGGCAAACATGACTGAATTTGGGAAAGAAAACCTAGAATAAAATTTATATTACCCATTTATTACTGGATGAATACACTGGAATTTTGCCACTTTAGTTGAATTTGGAAAATGTTGAATTTCTATCATGTTAACAAATGCCTTACAGATAGTTAACACGTTCTACAACAGTAGGCATCTGTAATTTGAGAAGTTATAAAGGGCCTTTTACGTTTGGTTGAATTAAGGAATGAGAAAATTGACCTGTTTAAATAAACATTCTCTATTATAAATCAACACAAATGATTAAGCATTCTTTATTATAAAGTAGATAAATTTTCCTTTGATTTGGTTTGTACTTCCTATTCATTATCTTGATTAAGGAGATCATTGATAACTCTCCTATGCTATATTTACAGTTTAACACCACATCATAGAAGAGAAAAATAAACCAGCTCTAACATTAATAAGAAACTTGCTCATAATACACAAAGAAAAATTTCTTAAAGGTAGAATTGTAGGTTTTGAGTTATTACTGAGGGGGGCAATGCTTAAGAAAGAAGCATTTTCTTGACAGTCCTCCAATTAAATATTGTCAGCTTATAGATCCTTTTGGCTAATGTGAGATGTTGGCCTTGTGGTTATTAGTAGGGTTACTGTAAATAGCATATAGCATATATCTTAGAATTTCTGAACCATAAGGTTTTTTTCCTTATTAGTTATAGGTGAAGTTTCCATTCTGTGTCTTTTATATTCTATGATATTTTAAAAATTCCTACGTATACTGTTAAGATGTGTTCTTAGCATACAGGACAAACATAAAAGACAACTGTAGTTGGACAGGCTCATTAGCTAGGAAATACCCTAGGTGGTCATGGATCAGGTTAAGAATTCACATCCACATGAACCAAAAAAGCCTGGGAGTTGGATTGTATCTGAATGGGGGCATTCTATTTAAATCCTAGAGATCAGCGATACCCAGCAGTTAAGGACTAGCAATCAGGAAGGTCTTAGAAGCTGCAGTGTGGTGAAGTTCAAGCATGCTTTCTGTCAGCCAGTCATCACAGTAGGCTGTGTGAGAAGGCCTATAGCAGTGGGTGGTTTGTATCACAGCACTTGGTTCAGGGATCTAGCCGTGGGAGGGGGTGTTCTGAGTTGTAGGAAAAGGGGTCCCTGAAGGATCAGAAGCAGCAAGCAAGAACCCCAATTCTAGAGAAATGGACTAGCAGGAAAAGATCTAAGCATAGTAATAAATCCTGAACTTTGAATAAAAGCCTATTTTTGCTATAAAGACATACCTGAGCCTGGAAAATTCATGAAGAAAAATAAGTTTAATTGGCATATGGTTCTGCAGGCTCTAAAGGAAGCACAGCAGCATCTGCTAATGTGGAGGCCTCAGGAAGCTTCCAATCAAGGCAGAAGGTGAAGGTGAAGGGGGAGCAGTCAGATCATATGATAAATCAGGAGCAAGAGAAAGAGGGGAGAGGTGCTACACACTTTTAAAGGGCCAGGTCTTACAAGAACTCACTCATTTTCATGAGGACAGTACCAAGAGGATGACTCTAAACTATTTATGAGAAATTCTCCCCCATGATGCAATCAATCACCTCCACCAAGCCCCTCCTCCAACACTGAGGATTACATTTCAACATGAGATTTCGGTGGGGTACACATCCAAACTATATCAAAGTCCAAACCCTGGTCTGTTCAGCAGCAGAATGCAGCCAGCAATAAGTATCTTTGGTTCTCATACCTCAGGACAAGACTGATTCTAGTGCCTATGGTTTTAGTCTAGACTCATTCAAGATACAATACTTTAGCACCACTAAAGGCCAGGCTGGAAGCTGGGCATATAATAGTAAACAAAATATAGTTTCTTTCTTTACAAGTCTTATGCTGTAGTGGAAGGTACAGTCAGGAATATAGACAATCACAATAAATGGTAGTAAGAGTGCCAGTTGGGGAAGGTATATATTGTTATGGTGGCATGAGTCAGAGCGTGTTACTAAGACTCAATGGAGTTGGACAGAAAAGAAAAACTTCTCAAAGGAACTGAAGTCTAAGTGAAGACGTGGAGAAGGGGCAGGAGTAGGGATGCTGCTAACATGAGTCAGTTTTGTTGAATAAGCAGGAAGCACCTGCTTCCAGACCAATAAATTAAAAAATGGTCATCAAAACCAGATGCCCCATTATTTGCCCACCAATACAGTACCAGGGCACTTGACTTGGTGAACTAAATACAGATTTCACTCCTCCTTGGCTAAGAAATCCTGTGTAGAGAACAACTTGTGGCCTAGGTTGGACTTACTTAGGTGAAGAGTATTTAGAATAGGGAGTAAAGCAGAGGAGGAAAGGAGGATCTCAAGGCTTAAAGGGTATGGCTCTTGAAAATTGGAACATAGAAGAAAACCAGCCTCATCTGAGTGAAACATTTCAAGAATTGTCTTCTCAGACCATGAAAACACCGGAGTACCCACTGGATGAGCTTCACAGAGCCACCTGTAGGGAGGCAGAACATTAAGCATTTGCCAAGATGAAAATTGATGCACTAGGCTTGAGCTTCCTCAAGTAACTCTATTTGTCATTTTACCCATTAAGATTGTGAAACATGGTTTCACAATAGCAAATCAAAGCAAACTGGAGATGTTGCACACAATTACAATAGAAATGGAATGACTTAATTAGTAAAAAATTAACTGGCATGATTCCTATAAGTTAAAATGTACATATTTAAGGAGGCTTATTGTAACATTTATACCATTTATTTTACAATATACTAATTCGAATGTAAAAGTGAATGTAAATTACCAGAAATTAACATGCAATGTGAAGAAAAGTCCTTTTATCCTCTGCAACTGTAGCATTTGGCAGATTCAGGAATAAATAATCTTTTGTGGCAAGGGTATGCCTTATCAAACATATGCAGATCAGCACTAATTAATGCTAATTAAGGTTTCCTGTCTATCTAGTTGGAAAAACGTCCAAATGTTATGAAATCCAGTTAGTATGCCTATTACGCTAATTGTTTTATATGGGGTGGTTCTTAATTAAAATATGTAAATTGACCTTAATTGCTATATACTAATGGAAGTTCATGTTATCTTACTAAAAGTGACAAGATGGTGAGGAGGGGTACTTAAATGACTAATTCTGATAAATCCTTAACTAAATGACCTTTACTCAAAATTAATTTTAATTGGAAGTTGGCAAAAGAAACATTTTCCTTCTTTGTTTCTTTTTAGTTTTAAGTAATGGAAGAATGTTATTCTTCTTTGTTAATACAGCTTTAAAAGCAGTTGTGGATTGTTAATTACACTTAACAAGCAAGTTAATTTTACTGTTTACTGTTTTTAGGTATCAGGAAGTTATTGATATACTCATTTCAGTCTTGGAGAAAGTGACTTTCTTCTCATTGAATGTGAATATATAGTTATAATCCTATAAGTAATTTGACCTAGCCAGTTTGTTAAAATATGTGTTAATGGTTGATGAGTCAGTAATACTAATATGTATTCCTTCACTTATTTATATTGGAATTACTTTTTTTAGGAAAAAAAATAAAGTTTTTACTAACATTAATTCTTATTGGAGTTAAACTGTGATTGGAGATACCTAGACTAAATGGGCAGAAATGATAAACTTTTGCATTTTACCTATCATGTTTTTATTATTTAATCACAAACAAGTTAACACGTGTATGCCCTAAATCAGTGTTAATGAATATAAATATTTTTATTTTTGCACTATTCTAAACCTAGAATTACAATAAGTAATTTAGCTAAAGCTAACAAATACTTTATTTTACCTTTTTTATTTGCAAGTAGTTTATGTTCAATTCTAATTTAATGTATATTAAAAATTCCTCTGCAAAAATGGGAGAAGAGACTTCATAAAATATTGTCATATGGAAATGAGCAGATAATAAAGATTATAGCTTTTCTTTGTCAAAAGGAGACTCAATATCTTTACTCTTTCATCAGGACATTGTGACAAATGTTTCCCCCAGAATCATCCGGGGAACCACCTCTGGCCCCATGTATGGCCCTGGACAAAGCTCCTTTCTGAATATTGAGCTCATCAGTGAGAAAACGGCTGCATATTGGTGTCAAAGTGTCACTGAACTAAAGGCTGACTTTCCAGACAACGTAAGTGTGATTTAACATCTAAAACAAGAGAATTGGCATAAGTTGGTGAATGTTTATTTAAACATCCAATTCATAGGCTTATAAATATTAATGTGTATATTTTATTAAAGAATCTGCCAGTTGCTTTGCTGATGCATAGAAAGATAAAAAAGAAAGAAAAGCTCAAGAACTCATAAAAATCCACACAATGTGAAGCTTTGTTATAAATGGGTGCCATGTAAGATGGAAGAAGTATCTACATAAGCAGAAGGAAGAGAAATGAAATACTCATTTTATTGAGTTGGTTTTCACTGTATGTGGCTGGTATTTATGAAGGTGATGACCTTAGGAAGAAATTGCAGACTATAAATCATTTTAAATATGAACCTGAGGCAGAAGCAGCATATCTTCCTATGAAGTTTATATTTTTTCACTGGGAAATAATTCACCAAATAATTTTAGCACTCCTATACTAAATGAGTCAACTATCTTTTATAAAATTTTTTTTTAAAGAACCATGCATAAATATTGCAGTAAAATCAGGCTTAAATATAATAGATAATATTTTCTCTTCAATAGTCTGGTTAGAGTTATCCTTAATGTCATTCATGTATAGTCCCTCTCCCTCCTACCTGCCTCTCCCACTTCCTATTTTTTTCCTACTCCCTCTCCCTCTTTCTCTCTCTCTTCCTTCCTTCCTTTTCCCCTCCCTCTTCCTCAATTCTCTGTCTCTTTCAAATACACACAACTTATATCTCTTTCTTTCATTCTTTCTTTCAATGAACTGGTAGTGAATGGAGGTTGAGATTTGAGGCAATACGTGTGTTTATGTTATCAAAAATATTTTTCTACCTACATATGTCTTTCAAAGGCAAAAACAACACTCAAGTATACTAATGATATATTTTAAAATCTATTGAAACTGGTGAATGTTTGTCTACAAACTGATAAATTGCAAATTCTTACAAAGGAATATAGAAATCACACGATTGCCTTGCCCATCAAGTTATTTTTTTCTGTTTTACACAGCTCTAATTATTTCAAAATTATCTCTTAATTTGAAATAAAATACATACACATAGAACAAATATAATTTATCTTCCTCAAGACAGTCGTTTAGATGTGAAGGGAACTATCAAGACCCATCTAAAATCTCTAGTTTCTGCTTATTAGGAATCTTTCCCTTCCTGAACTTATTGTGAAAATTATCCCTGTTTTCACATTATATAACACTCTATATAAGAGGTATGCTGAGCTATTTGTTTGTTAAAGGACCTACGTCTTTTGGGAAGCGTTTCTCAGAATGATAAGGACAACAAAAAAGGTCAACTATAAAAAGAAATAATATGTTTGTAAACCTGATGTACAGTATTAAATACTCTGCCAGGCACTGAACATGCAACATAATAGTAATGGTAATAATATGTTATGAGCACTCATATAGCACTCTCACTCTGTGCTAGGCATTGTTATAAAAGTTTTATTTATTTTAAACTCATTTGATCTTTTTGAACAACCTTATGAGATAGGTAGTATTATTGTCTCTATTTCACTGATGAGGAAACTGAGGCACACAGAGATTAAGTACCATGTCAATCATTATACACCTAATATATGTTGAAGCTAGAATTTGAACTTGGAATTTGTTTTTACCATCCATGCTTCTGTCTGATAACAATGTTTTCTGGTCCAGTGCATTTGCCTATGTTGTCCTTAAATATTGAGTATTACTTTTCTTTTTTTAACTGGAGATTGGGTACACCCCCAGCTCTGTAGTCCAGGCCAGACTACATTGGCGCCATCATGGCTCACTGCAGCCTTCAGCTCCTAGGTTCAAGTGATCCTCCCGCCTCAGCCTCCCAGGGCCTACAGGTGCCTGCCACCATGCCTGGCTAATTGTTTAATTTTTTGTAGAGATGAAGTCTCACTATGTTGCCCAGGCTGGTCTTGAACTCCTGAACTCAAGCAGTCCTCCTACCTCAGCCTCCCAAAGTGCTGGGATTACAGGTGTAAGCCACTGTTTCTAGTCTAGTATTACATTTTAATGTCTCATGAGAATGGTATGAAATATAATTTCCCAAATACTGATTCAATAGTATCTAGATAAGCTAATGTGTCTGAAAAACAATATTTTCCTGGAAAATAACTCCTACCAATGGATTTTCTTAACTTCATGTGATACTTTTTCTCTTTTTTGGGTAGGAGTGAGTTGTAATAATGACCACCAAGAAATGACAGTAAGTGGACAGGAAAGCTGAGATGAAACCCTTGTTTTGTGATTCTACAGTCAAGTAGAAAGAAGAGATGTAGTTAATATTCTTTTCAATTTCCCTGGTGATTATTTTCTTCTCTTATAATGCTTATTCTTGAGAAAACAATGCATAGTTTTCTTGTTTCTGATTCTTTCCCTATTTAGATTATACACATTTTTCTTTTTCTGTATTCCTAGAACTAATTTCTAGCATTTTTACTCCTCATATTGAAGATAACATTTTAAATACAATTAAAATGGCATTCCCGTTTGAACCCATAGAAATATGTGTGTGTACCTAGATATTGTCATGCTGAGAGTAGACAGTCCCCCGCTGTTTTGGAATTATTCTGATGCGTTTGCCCAATGAGCTGAATGAAAGAAGGTGACCCTTCATTTTCCAAGTTTAATTATCACTCTTGCTGGAGTTTTTTCACATCATTCTCGACTGCGTGGCTGCCACCTTTAATGACAGGGACTGGACAATTCAACCCACTGTGTCAGCTTCTATGCAAAAGCTAACTTTTCTGATAAAAAGAATTGTGCTGGGTGTGGATATAGGTCAGCTAATATCACTAGCTAATGTCTCTGTTTCCAGAGAGGGTGAGCACCAGTTGACCATAAACCAGAGGAGACAGCTGATGAACTTCTTGAATGTAAAGGCAGAGAGACCTCTGAAATATATTGTGAGGTCTCATCTCTGAATTGTCACAGTTATACCAAAGCCTACATTCACACTAGACTTCTGCTTGGCTTTCAAGGTTTCCTTTTATTTATCTGTGAATTAAATTTGGCACATTGATCATTGTAGTGACAATTTATTACTGACTAAGAGCTTTTTGTTCCTAAGTTGAGATTCTGTAATGCTTGTTATTAAATGTACAGAATAACTAGGGCTTGCAGAAGTCAATTTTAAGTGAATCCTTTTATTCTCAATGCAAAATCTTTATGAATCATATATTTCAGGCTGAGGAAAAATTTTTTTAACAAAAAATACATGCTACACTTTGAATGCACCGAATTAGGAAGCAAAGACTGAATTTTTTTTTTTATCATTTGTGGCAGCTAAAGTAGGAAGCAAAAGGTAGGGCTTCAGCAGTGAATCAGCTAGTGAAGATAGAAAAGGAAATGATGGCTTTGTTAGAGAAATTAATAAGGAAGAACAATTGATATGTAAATATACATCTATTACAATACACCTCATTTCTGTAGAAAACACTTTCTCAGTTAATTACTGAGAGATCAGCATTGTACATATTAGGTTCAAAGTGACTCCAAAGAAGTTGATCTACATCAGCACTCCTGAAGGTGCTTTACTGACAAATAGCCTCTAAATATTGAGTACTTAACCTTTTATGTGTACCATGGACTCCTTAGGCACTCTGGTGAAGCTTAGGAGCCTCTTTCCAGAATATTTTTGAAGGCATAAAACAAAATTCATAGGCTTACAAAGGATTCTCACTATCTCCCTTAAAATATACAATATAGCGCGCGCTCTCTCTCTCTCTCTCTCTCTCTCTCTCTATATATATATATATATATATTTTTTTAAGGCACTAAGTAACAATCTAGTGGTGGGTCTAATAACTATTAAAATTTTGATGTCCTGGTGAGTATAAGTACTTGAGATTTCTGCAGCAACTCTACTGTGATTTTCTGTGACACTTCTTTTGGTGCAAAGTGACAGATATCAATAGTGCCACCATGGTTTATTACATTTATTATCTTAAAAACATCAGACAATTGGCTGGGTGTGGTGGCTCACACCTGTAATCCCAGCACTTTGGGAGGCCAAGGCAGGCAGATCACTTGAGGTCAGGAGTTTGTGACCAGCCTGACCAACATGGTGAAACCCCGTCTCTACTGAAAATACAAAAAATTAGTCGGGCTGGTGGCAGGTGCCTGTAATCCCAGCTACTCAGGAGCCTGAGGCAGGAGAATTGCTTGAATCCAGGAGGTGGAGGTTGCAGTGAGCCAAGATTACACCACTGCACTCCAGCCTGGGCCACAGGAGTGAAACTCAATCTCCAAAAGAAAAAAAAAATCAGGCAATTTATACATTTAGAAAGGAGAGCTTTATGTCTTAGAAAGTATTACTACCTATCGGCTAGGAAGCAGGCCGCTGGCCAAAGCCAGAGACAGAAACTTCAAGAGAAAAAAGGTGAGACAGAAATTTATGGTGAAGGGGTTGGCTAAGTATACACACTAGGTTATAAGAGAAGCTATGAATATTCATGAAGGGGCCTTAACATCTAAGTTATATATTAAGTTATATGAAAAGCTATGAATATTCATGAAGGGACATTAACATCTAAGTTACATATTAGGTTATAGGAGAAGCTATGAATATTCATGAAGGGGTCTTAATGCATATGTACTGAACAGACATCCGTGTTATATACATGTAATGTTCACTGTGCAGTGGAGATTTAACATTTGAATGTATTACAGTTGGTCTCTATTCATCAAAAGGTGAAGCAGAGACATGAAGGGCCTCAGTGCACAGCCTCTATAAACTGGCCAGAGCCAGTCCATGGTTGGTAGTCCCTAATCAGGAGAAAGTTGCTAAAATCCATTTCTTGTCCAATGAAACCTGTAGTTATGACTTGTGGAACAGGGGAAGTCTGTCGGTGTCTGGTGATCAGTGAGCTGTAATTGTTTTTATATTGGTTATCTTGAGGCCAGCGCTTGTTTAACTGCCAGAGAAGAGGAAAAAAAAAATCCTTGTGGCACTGAGAATAGTTTATTCTTTAAGTGCAAAGGTGCTTGACTTTACCTTTGCCTGGCATGGCCTCAGGTCTCCTTTATAATTTGGTATCTTATTGACACAAAGAGTCTATTCTGTCTCACCTGGGGCCTGAGGGGCTTTGTTTTTAATTTATATATTCATGATTGAAAAATGCCAAAGTTTAGAAGATTGGTAAAAATAAAGGTCTACATGTTTTCTCACCCAAGTTTATGGATTTCTGTATTCTATAGTCTCTGGACCGCAGGTTAAGAACCTGTGTCCAGTAGCTCTCTATTCTGTTTGGATACTGGAATCTCCTGAGAAGCTTTAAAAAAGGTATTTATGGTTAGGCCCTATTCTGTTCAATCATTTCAGAAATCTCCATGGATACAATGAATATATGTGTGTGTGTGTATATATATACACACATATGTATGTATGTGTGTATATGTGTGTGTATATACGTGTGTGTATTTTTTATAAAGTTAATCAATTGATCCTACTGCCTACACAGCTAGCATTATTTATGGCCCTTGCCCTATATTATTAAACATTCTTAAAACTCCTGTATCAGAACAATTTATTAAGAGCATTTTATATGTTTCAGGCACTGTGCTAAGGGCTTTATGTATCTGTGAAACAGAGATTTTTTCCCCATTTTAACACATGATAAAACTGACATTTAGAGATATTGCATTGACTATCTTGGGTCACACAGCTAGTGAGTGAAAGCACTAGATCAGGAAGGCTTTCCATACACCTTGAAGAAATATTTCATTTGGCCCTAAGTAGCCTGAGAAATTAAGAATATATGTTATTCCAATCCTTCCTTTCCCACCCTCTTAAATGGGCATTCTTAAATATAAACTTTCACAAAAGAAACCAAATGATTTGACAAAGAAAGAAGTTATGTTATCAGCCAAGCATTGTCTTGCTCTGACTCCCAACTAAAGATATTCTATGTCCAGCTCTTAATGCTTTCTAGGATGTAGCTGTCTATAGAAAATAGGGTCAGTGGGACTCAATTTGGACTTGGATTTGAGCTGTTACCTGGCCTCATCTGAAATTCTATATTCCAAAATAGGGGAAGTCAGGGAACTGAGTCAAATTTAGGTGTCCTGCAAGCGAGGAGGATGCTTATTGCTTATTTGATGGGTGTATGTTGGCCCAGAGTCCCTGTACAGCCTTCCTGCCATCTCCATGAAGACTACCTCAGCAAAAGTAGACTTCCATTTCTTTGAAGGTTTTAAAGTTTCACTTATTAGAAATAGGGGGATTTTTGTTACTCACACAACTTGTTTAAAAAAATAAAATTTAATAACAGTTGAAACTATATCTGTTGTCAGGCCAGCAATGGCCAGTACAAGATAATTACTTTTGTTTCTTTTTTTTTTTTTTAATTATACTTTAAGTTCTAGGGTACATGTGCATAACCTGCGGGTTTGTTATATATGTATACTTGTGCCATGTTGGTAGGAACACTTTTCCACTGTTGGTGGGATTGTAAACTAGTTCAACCATTATGGAAAACAGTATGGCGATTCCTCAAGGATCTAGAACTAGATGTACCATATGACCCAGCCCTCCCATTACTGGGTATATACCCAAAGGATTATAAATCATGCTGCTATAAAGACACATGCACATGTATGTTTATTGCAGCACTATTCACAATAGCAAAGACTTGGAATCAACCCAAATGTCCATCAGTGACAGACTGGATTAAGAAAATGTGGCACATATACTTTTGTTTCTTATCAAAGAACTTAGAGAGCATGAACGTCACCTTAGTTCTTTTGCCTTGTACCCCAAAGAGAATAGTCACAAAGAGAAATTTAAGAGTCTCTGTACTGAAGGGACTCCTCCTTTTCTCCCTCTGGAATTTTTTGAGCTTGTCAAGTCCTTGTTTCTGTTGATTTCTACACAGTCCCATGCTGATTTATTTTAAATAAATTAGGAAACTGCTGAAGCAGCTATTGAAGGGAAGACTAGTAAACCCCCAGGAAACAGTTCACTTTTTTGTACTAGAGCTTATGTAGTGATTTTCTGATATTCATGAATTCTAGAGTCAATATATACTTGCATCCCATCCTCCAGAAAGAAATTGCCAAACTTCAGGGCAAATTTTAACTCAGATTATCTAGTGACATTATTTTGTGGACCTTTAAAAATATTCTTCTAATTTACAAAAAAAATAAGAATATATCATAATAGTAGTGAAAATTTAAAATGAGTGGTTAGGAGTGAAAACATCCATGACCACTTATCCTAACAAAACTCTGTTTTTCTAGAGTTATTGTAGTCTAGGAACTAAAGGCAGAGGGCTTAGAGTCAGAACAGATTTGAATCTCAACATCTCTTCTGAGTTGCTTTTTATGACACCCTCAGCCTCAATTCCTCATCTGTGTGACCCTCAGAGGTGGTTGTAAACATTGTGAAAGATTGTGTATAACATTTCAATACATGGTAATTATTCACTACCATAAATTAGATTGCATAGAATATTTGTGCATTTGGTTTTTATCCCTACTTTTAAAATAGTATTTTTTATATGTTGTGAAAGGGAGATTTGGCAAGTCAAAGGTAACATGTGTATAGCTTTTAAAGTGTATTGCCCAATTGATTTTCAAAAACTTGGTGAACTAGTGGTTTTATACAAAAAACTTCATTTCAGAAATAGTTACCAATTTAAAAATTAAACATTAACTGACTAAATATATTTTTCAGTGATTCCTTCAATTTGAGCTCATTGTATGTCCTGGTATCATGTAAGTTTTTGGACTATTTGTCTAATGTTTTATTTACTATACTCTCATGCTTTAATATCATTCATTCATTTCACTTAACAGTTTCTCATTAAAGCACTTAAATAGTGACAACTATTTTCTTGGTATCAGCATAGAAGCAGAGAAAAAAAATAAAATATATGTAATTTCACAAAACAAAGGTAGCAAAAAATGAATCAGAATATGTAATATGGCTCATGGTTATCTGATTAGTTTACGACTCTACGTAGCCAAGTATTTTCTTGACATAGGGCATTTGTAGTTCTTTAAAATAAAATGTTAGTGCATCCTAGATGGAAATGGAGACTGGATTTACCCTCCCAATGGAAACAATAACAACAGAAATCTTAGAAAATACATGAAACAACAGCTTTTAAGACCTGGAACATCAGGCAATAAAGGAGAGTGGTCACTGATAGACAGAAAACAAAGGACTTGCCCCAGACCCTGAGTTGAGGAGATGGAGCAAGTGGCTAGAATTCACAAGATAAAGAAAGCAGAGAGCTGCATGAAGAGAATTCCAGAGATCTGCAGGTTTTCTCTTGAGTATGCAGCAGAGTACAGATCAGCTCATGCATGTGAGTAAACAAAGAGACTGGAAAAAAGGATGAATGACATGGACTACTCCTTGGTTGTTACATATATCTGGGAATAGTGACTGTTCTTGCCAGCCGGACTGGAAAACCCTATGACCACAAGCATTGAAGTAGAATATAAATAAGACTCTTAATTAAGTATTGGGAAATAATTAGCCCTAGGCTAAGCACTGCTTTGGTCATGCCCAGCAAATGTTAAAGGTGAGATCTGAAAGGATCAGCGTGTTTCCATATAACTTAACTGCAACTCAAAACAAAGCTGAAGAATATTCATAAGAATACAGAAATACCTAGTACCAAACAAGATAGGATTCACAATATCCAGCATTCAATAAAAAAATTACCTGTTATGTAAATAAGTAGAAAAACATAAGCCATTATAGGAGGAAAATTAATAGATTAAAACCATCCTAGAACTGATAAGATGTTAGAATTAGCAGACAAGTACAATAAAGTTGTTATTTTAATTATATTCCTTACGTTCAAAAAGCTAAGACATGGAAGATAGATAAAAGATCTAAATAAAACTTCCAGAAATGAAAACTACAATGAATAAGATGAAAGGTACACTGGAAGCTATGAACAGCACATAAAGCATTGCATAAGAAATGATTAGTAACCTTAAAAATATAATAATAAAAGCTATCCAAAATCACACACACACACACACACACACACACACACACGCACATGCACACACACAGAGAGAGAAATAAACATACCATCAGGGAGCTGGTGCCAATAAGTGGCCTAATATATGTGTAATTAGAGTTCCCAAAGGAAGTTGTGGAAATACAGAAAACAATTTCAAGAAATAATAGTGCAAAGCTTCCATTTTTGCCTAAAACTACAAACCCCCCAAAACACCCCTCCACAAAAAAAAAAAAAAAAAACAAGAAACTTTATCAACTCCAAGCATAAGAAACATTAAGAAAACTATACCAGGCAGTATAATGTAATCATATTAATTAAACCAGTGATAAAGAGAAAATCTTAAAAGCAGCCATAGAATAAAGACATGCTCTGTACAGAGAAACACATATAACAGTTACTAATGTGATTAATTATCAGAAACAATCTAAGCTACAAGACAGAGGGGCAACATCTTTGAAGTATTGAAAGAAGAAAAGGACAAATATCAACCTAGATTTCAAAATCCAGCCACATACCTTTTAAAAATATAAGTGAAATAAATAATTTTTCAAGCACAATAAAAGGAGGTCTACACTACATAATGTTAAACTATTTTAGGCAGATGGAATATGATGCCAGGTCAAACTGAGGTTCTATACAAAGGAATAAAGACCACCAGAATTTGTAACTACATGAGTAAATATATGATGTTTTCCCATTAACTAACTCAGTTTAGAAGAAAATAGGTTGTTTAAACAAAAAAATAAGATAACGTGGGGGTTATAGCATATATAAAGCTAAATGTATGAGTATAGTAGAAAAGTTGTGAGGGAAGAGATGGAAGTATACTACTTTATGGTTCTAACAGCTTTTATAAAGTTTTCTATTACTTGGATGTAGGCTGTGATCATTCAAAGATGCTCTAAGAGTATCTTAAAGATACTCTAAAACAATCACTAAAATAATGCTGCAAAGAGTTATGGCCAAAAAACCAACAATAAATATATAATGGAATAATGAAAACTACTTAATCCAAAAGCAAGCAGAAGAAGAGGAAAGATGAATAAAAAAGAGACGAGACAAATAGAAACCATATAGTATATAGATGAGAGAGTTAAACCTAACCATTCAAAAATCTCATGAAAAATGTAAATAGTCTAAGCACCCCTATTAAAGGGCAGAGATTTTCAGATTGGATTTTTTTTTTCTTTTTTTTTTTTTGCTGCTTCTTACAGATGCTGAATATTAGTCCTCTGTTGGATGTATAGATTGTGAAGATTTCCTCCCTCCCTTCCTTCCTTCTTTTTCCCTCCCTTCCTTCCTTTTTTTCTTGCTTTCTTCCTTTCTCTATGTTTGTTTTTTTTTTTTTTTTTT
>NW_012109630.1:401944-432716 GCF_000951045.1 Mandrillus leucophaeus | reverse complement strand
GGATTTTTTTTTTTTTTTAAGAGGGAGTTTCACTTTTTTTGCCCAGGCTGGAGTGCAATAGTGTGATATCAGCTCACCACAACCTTCGCCACCTGGGTTCAAGGCCTCAGCCTCCCGAGTAGCTGGGATTACAGGCATGCATCTCCTCGCCCGGCTAATTTTGTATTTTTAGTAGAGACAGGGTTTCCACATGTTGGTCAGGCTGGTCTTGAACTCCTGACCTCAGGTGATCCCCCTGCCTCGGCCTCCCAAAGTGCTGCGATTACAGGCGTGAGCCACTGCTCCTGGCCTTCAGATTGGATCTTTAAAAGGTAAGGTCAATTGTATGCTGCTTATAATAAATGAGTTTAAGTATAAAGACATAAATAGAAGAAAATTGAAGCAATCAAAAAATACATATTCCCTGCTAACTGTCATCCAATAAAACATGCTATATTTGTATTTATATTTGTCTGCTATTAAGCAGGCAAAGTAGATATAAAAGCAAGGAATACTTCCAGGGGCAAAAAAAATAGATTATTTTATGATGACGAAAGAGTCATTTCTTCCGATAACAATCCTAGGTATTTATGCATTTAATAACAGAACATCAAAATACATGAAGCAAAACCAATAGAAGTGTAAGGAAAAATGGAAAAAGCCACAATTACAGTTGGGGATTTCCATACCTTACTGTCAATAAGCAATAAAACTGCCAGGCACAGTATCTCACACCTGTAATCCCAACACTTTAGGAGGCCAAGATAGGAGGATTGCTGAGCCCAGGACTTTGAGACCAACCTGGGCAATGTAGTGAGATTCCTTCTCCATTAAAAAAAAAAAAAAAAGGAATAAGATAATAGTCAGGCTGTCAAATATTTGAAAAATGCTGTCAACCAACTTATCTAATTGGCATGTATAGAACATACTATTGAATGGCAATAGAATACAGTCTTTCCAAATACATAAACAATATTTAGTAAGATAGCTAGACCATATTATTGGCCATAAAATAAGTCTCAATAATTTTAAATCATTTCAAATCATACAAAGTATATACTCTGACCACAGTAGAATTAGATTAGTAATCAGTGACAGGAACTTATTTGGAAAAGTCTCAAATACTTAGAAAATAGACTTCTAAATAACCCTTGGATCAAAGAAAAAATCATAAAGAAATTAGAAATTACCTTGAACTAAATGGAAATTAAAATACACCATGTCAAAATTTGTGTGCCATAAAAGCATTATTCATCAGGAAATTTATAGTACCAAATGCATGTATCAAAATGAAAAAAGTCTCAAGTTAATGACCTACATTTTTACTTTAAAAACTAGAAAAAGAGCAGTTGAAACCCAAAGTAAATAAAATAAATGATATAATAAATATCAGAGTGGGAAAGCAGTGAAATTGGAAAAAGAAAAATAATAGAGAAAATCAATGAAGGTAAAGCTGATTCCTTGAGAGGACCAAAAATATTGAGCAAACTTTAGCCAGACTGATCAGGAAACAAAAAGAAGAAACACAGATTAACAATATAGAAAATGAGAGATATAACATCACTGCATATTCTACAGATACTAAAAGGAAAATAACATCATATTATGAGCAACATTATGTAAATGAATCAAATTAAGTCAACTGGACAATTTCCTTGAAGGACACAAACTATAAAAGCTTATTCAAGAGACAATAGATAACATTAGAGAAAATAAAACTTCAGGCCCTGATTGCTTCACAAGTAGATTCGCTAAACTATTTAGAAAAGAATAGTGCCAGTTCTATACATACCTTTCAGAAATGTAAAATAGATGGAATACTTCTCAACACATTCTATGGGCAACACCCTGATACCACAACTAGAGAAAGACAGTACAAGAAAAGAAAACTGAGGACCTCATGAACACAGATGCAAGAATTCTAAACAAATGTTAACAAATCAAAGTCAACAATATATATTAAAAATGCATCATCACCAAATGAGGCATGTCCTAGGAACTCCAGGTAGGGTTAGTATTTGAAAGTAACATAGTTCATATGTTATAAACTAAATAGTGATAATCATCAGAAAATATATTATCTCAATAAGCCCAATAGAAAAAAATTTTGAAAAAATTAAAAATCTATTTCTAGTTAAAATGGAAAACATCTCAGCAAACTAATAGTAGGAAAATTCCTTAACTTGATGAAGGGCATGTACAACAAAGCCTATAACTAATATCATACTAAATAGTGAAAGACCGTATGCTTTGCTCCTAAGTGAAATAAGGATATCTGCTTTCACCAACTTCTATTCCACATTGTGCTAGAGATTCTGCCCTGTCCAATTAGAAGAAAAAAATAAGACTGCGAAGGGAGAAGTAAAACTGTAGAAAATCCATGGAATATACCAAAGAAATAAACAACCAAAAAACATCACTTAATTTACAGGAACAGGCAGATAGCCCACAAGCTGTTGTTTTTAGATTTATTATTATTATTATTATTATTATAGTAAAACACCATCATTACTGCGACGTTTGCCATTCCCTTAATTTTTGCACCTGAGATAAATACCTAACTTGCCTATCCTAAGTTTGGCCCTGTCAAAATACTTTACATAATCAGTGAGTTTGGCAAGGTTGCAGGATATAAGATTACCTTGTAAAAATTAATTGTATTTTTATATGCAAGCAATAAACAACTGGAAATTGAAATAAATATATCATTTACAGTAGCAGCAAATCATGAAATACCTACAGATAAATCTGACAAAAGATGTGAAAGACAAGAACACTGAAAACAGCAATACATTTCTGAGAGAAATTAAAGACAACCTAATAAATGGAAGAATATACTGTATTCATAGATCAGAGGGGCCGCTATTGTTAAGATGCTAAGTCTTCCCATTTCTATCTATGGATAAAGTGCAATCCCAATCAAAATATTAGCAAACTTTTTTCGTGGAGTTTGACAAGCTGATCATGAAATTCATATGGAAGTGCCAAGGACTTACAAAACAACTCATAAAGAACAAAGTTAGAAGTCTAAAACTTTCTGATATCAAGATATGTTAAAATTACAGTAATCAGATAGTCTGGTGTTGGCATAAAGCTAGGCAAATAGATTAATGTGGCAGAATAGAGAGTCCTACAAACAACCCACAAATTATTTATATGAACAACTGATTTTTGATAAAGATGCAAAAAGGCAATTCAGTGGACAAAATATAGTCTTTTCAGCAAATATGGTGGAAAAATTGGGTATTCTTATGCAACAAGAAAGTAAGCCTTGATTCAGATCTCACATGATATATAAAAGTTAACTTAAAATACCCATAGACCTAAATGAGAAATCTAAAGCTATAAAACTTTTTGAAGAAAAAAAAGAGGAAAACTTTTGACCTTTGCTAGGTAAATATTTTTCAGAAACCTACCAAAATTACTGCCTTTGAAAGAGAAAAAAAAAAAAAATGAAACATGTGATTTGATACAAATTAAAAACATTTCCTCTTCAAACTCATTATAAAGAAATATGAAAATACAGATGACAAACTGAAAGAAAATAGTTGCAAATCATATATCTGATACAGTACTTTGGCAGGTTTATTTTAGAAAATTAAACATATACCCATCATATGACCCAGATATTTCACTTTTAGATATATACCCAAGAGAAAACAAAACATGTATCTATACAAAGACTTGTATGAGAATGTTCATAGAAGTTTTATTTGTAACAACAACAACAACAACAACAAAAACCTGGGACCAACTCGTATTTTCATCAACTGAAAAGGTAAACAAATTATGATATTTCATACTATGAAATATCACTTAGCAATAAAAAGAATGAACTATTATACATACAACAAAATGGATTAATCTCAATATAATTATTTTGAGTGAAGGAATCCAGATTCAAAAAAAAATCTCACAAAAATACATGTATTATTATGTCATCCTAAAACTTTGGAAAACGTGAACTGATCTGTAGTGACACAAAGTAAATTAATGGTTGCCTCATGGACAGAGGGGTTACGAGTGGGAGAGAGGAGTTATAAAGAGTCACATGGAAACTTTTGGGTAAAATAGATATGTTCATTATCTTGATTGTGATAATGGTCTCAAAGTATTACATATGTCAAAATTTATAAAATTGTATACTTTCAAGTATGTATAATTTATTGTATACCTTATATAATGATTTATTATTTTATACTTTATATAACATATATAGAATTATGCTTCCATAAATCTGCTTAAAAATTAGTTTAACTTAAAATTATTATAGCTCTTTTCCTGGAATGCATCTTGGGAATTACTTTTAGGTTGGGTTGAATCGCTAAAGCCTGGCTACCTAGCTCTTCAGTCCCTACCCGACTCTTCAAGACACCAGTCAATTAACACCCTCTAGCATTTTGATCATCCTCACTTTGATACTGAGTCATGGGAATTAACATGAAGTTAAAAATGACCTTATATAGTATTAAGAAATAAAAGAAATATTGGTTGGATTTTTAAGCTTTGGCTTTGCTGAAGATTAAAATGCTGGTGGTTCATGTCATTCAGTAAAAGAAGAATCTTGAGAAAATCCATCAAACCTTTTAAAAGAGTCATTATACAGCATTACTGGCTACAACATACTCTTTCTCAAATTCCCCTTCATTTTGTAATTTGTCAGGCTGCCTTTTGGGTGAGAATATTGTCTTTCCAGGTTGAAAGTATAGCATCTAACACACTGAATCATGTGAAAGAGACCCTAGGGATGGCAATGATGCAGTGAATGTAGATTCCTTCTTGGTATAAACTAGCTCATGAGAGAGGCAATGGAAACAATTTATAAATCACATATGTTTGTCACATACCCAGTTCATGTCAAAAAATGAAAATAAAATTCATATTCAAAGAGCTGAAGAGCTTTGTTCAGTAGGCTCGCTTACTTAATACCAGTTTAGTAATATTTCATAACAATTGGTGTTGAGATCTCAACTCTAATGTCATCTTACTTAGTATCAATTTGGTACTATTTCATAAAAATCAGTGTTGAGAACTCAACTCTAATGCAATCTTTTCTTAAAGGACCAGGGAAAGAAGGAGAAAGAAAGGATAATGTGAAACCTGTAATAATTATTTTCCTCCTACTTATACCCTCAAGTCTTTAAAATGTACCTTTTTTTTTGTCTCAGAGGGCCCATTTAATCTGCTAATTTGTAAGCAATTTTAGAAAAATGCACAACTGTTTTATGAGAGGTTTAAATGTAGGAGGCAATATAAAGTTTTTATTTTGCAGAATATGCTACAAGTATACGTGCTGCATTAGTTTTGTTACAAACTATTCGTTTCATTTTACTCTTTTGGGGGCTTGTTGATAACTATATTTTTTTTCTACCCCAGCTTCCTTTTTTGTCAGTAGCTAGTTTATACTTTTACATTGTACCCTACAGGGAATACTCTTTAGATATTTATTTTTCACAAAGAACTAATTTCACATTTCCCCCTGAGGTCTTCTAAGATATTTACTTGAAAGCATCCTCTTTATTGTTTAAAATAGCTTTTAAAAAACAAATACTTAACACATTATTGTTTTAAAGGTTCATGTACTGTATTTTAATGACTGCCTTTCTTTTTTAATCGTTATTTCTGGTTAGGTAATTGATTCAGTTTAAACTATATCTGTGATCCACAAATATGATCCAATTAATTGTAAATCAATTAAGAAGAGACTGTTCATGGGAGACATTGGACTACTAGCTTAATCACCAGGCAAACCAGACATCCTTAAAATAAGATAAATGAAGAATACTTTGATATAGCAGTTAAATGTGTATAATGAACTCTCTAATTTACTGAAAATTTTACTCTGTGGGATATGTCTTCATTTTAATAACCAAAATTTATAAAAGTACAAATTAGAATGAGGGCCATTTTGGTAAGAATATAGACTAATACAGGTAACTAATAGTCATCCATTTTAATAGGAGGCAGAGAAGAATCAGTGAATGAAATTTGTTGGTAAAGATGTAACCATATTTTTACCAATCTCTTCAACCTTTCTACCAGTATATTTCATAACCATGTTAGAGAGAAAAGGTACGATTTTTTAAAAAGGAGCAAGGAAGAAGAAGAAAAAAAGGAATATACTTTGACAATGAGCCTTTTCCCCAAAGCAAACTGATTCTTAAGGAAAATAGAAGAAACAAGAATTGACAAAGGGGTTTTACAAATTGAAAACATAACAATTTCTTAATTTTGTATAGTCATTTATAGAATATAGATGTGTATTTCTCTGAATTGATCTCACAATAACCTCACAAAAAAGATATGAATATCATCTCGATCGCATAAGACTGATATCGGGATGAAGGTAAGGAATTTCCTGAGGATAGTTTTTAAATAGTTAGCGGTAGAATTTCAAATTGATAACAGAACATCTGACCACACAGTCCCCACTGTTCTACTAAGAAACTGTATTATCTTAAATAAAACTATGCATATATACTTACTCACAATAAAAAGATTGTTTTTTAAAGCCAAACATTAGATTATTTAGAATTATCTATGAATGATTTACTTTTCTTTTTCACCTGGATTTTCATTTCCTTCAGTGGAGGTGCTAATGAGCAGAGAAATGGGAAAGGTAATCAGCCAGAGGGAAGAGAAGAATCAAAGACCTAGATAATTCACAAACTGGAAAATGAGCTCCTAACTAATCAAGACTGGATTGTAAATAGGATAGAAAGAATTTATGCATCCCTGGTATTAGCCTGAATAGCATTTGTACCCAATCCAAGGAAAGTATTTGTGAATTTCACAGTTGGCTATTTTTTCTCCCTCTGAGATTCTTTTCCTGAACTAATTATCCATTATGTACATGAAGCAAAAAAATAACTTATCATTAAAGTCATTTTTGAGGTAGATATTTCACTTTGCATGTTGTTAAAATGCCTAGAGCTTTAATAAGGAATGAGTTAATTTTATTAATACATCTTCTTTGGGGAGTTTCTGATCTATATACTGATCAGCCAAAAGGAAATTTTCTGTAATATTTTATTCATGCAAAATTTAGGGAAGTAACCAGATTGACTAATGTTTCCATAATAAATAATTTAATTTAACTTTGTGCTGCTTTTTGCATTTTAATTTTTTCATAATGTGTCCTTTAAAACCTTCAATATTAAAATGATCAGTGACTGTTTTGTGCCTGATTTAGTTTAAATTGTAAATTTACTTATGGCTCTTGGGTTACAAAGTATGGGTGGGGCGATGTCTTAATATAGGACATGAACACAATTATAGGCTGGAATGGCTATATGTACAATAAGTTTTTAAATAAATTACTGGAAACTGTAGCAATCAATATGAGAAATGACATATAACCATATAACAGTAATTATTATTGTTACCTCGACTATAATTATTCCTCAAATGCTTTACATTTCATATATTTTCATACATACTATTCAACTGCACAGTTGTATGAAATGTTTTATGACTCACAGTTGTTGCCTAATCTCTTGCTTAAAACCTTCCAAGGCCTTTCCAACTCAAACGCAGACTACTAGGATAATAGATGCCATATGGTTAGGTTATGGCTGTGAAATTCAGGCAGGACTTCTGCTTCTAGTAAGGATGTGGAAAGCTATGAGAGATTATTACTCCTACCCTAATAACCATAACAAAAGAGATAAGCCACAAAATTAGACTTTTAAAAAACTTACCTGAAATCTGAAAATGCAAATAAACCTAAATGAACTAAATTTCAGAAAGTGACAAGGAGAGCAGAAACTCATGACTGCTTTGCTCCCCAGAGAAATGGTGAAAGGAAGATGTCACCATAGAGACACCAGTTAAAATTGTAAAGAACTTTTAATGAATGTGTTTGGAGTTGCATGATGTGTGAGAACTCTAAGAAACCCAGGCACAGACCACCTCTGACTCACCAACCGTCTGTCTCATGGGACTTCACTGAATTGTCAACCAAATGTAAAGCCAAGGCAGCCAAGCTGAGAGAGATCCCCCCTAAGGCAAGCAGGACCTCCTCTAGTTAAAAGGGGTCTGCTGAAGGCTAAGGCAGGGAAAAAGCCTTGAGAGAAATCCCCCCAGTGCATTCCAGGCCTTCACTAGTTGTACTGCAGTGACTCTTTGGAAGGCTAGAGGAAGGGAAGATCAGTAGAAAGATACCCTGAAGCACAAAAAGCCATGGTGAAACTAGAGAGCAGAGAGAACTCCCGAGCAACCCAAAAACCTAGGAGCTGACCTGTAAAGCAGCAAGAGATATCCCTTGGTTCAGAAAGTTGCTTACTGGACTAACAATAAATTAAGAGATTCTAGAGTCTTTCTGGGACTCAGGTCCCAAGTCCTGCTGAAGAGAAGGTTCTGCTTTCAACACATTTGAAGGCAATGAAGAACCGAATCTAACTAAAGCCACGGCACAACCCAGACTTGGCTTAACTATAGACTTAATCCACTCAGTCTCATAATTAGCAGCCTGGTAAGAGAAGTGGTGTACCCTTTTCTGGGGATGGCTATTATTTCTGTAAATTTCTATTGCTCTTTTACAGAAAGCATCTGGCACTCAATAAAAAATTATAAGACATGAGAAAAACAAAAATGTGGCCCAAGATCAACAGAATATTCTTGAGAGTGGTCCATAGAAGTAGATCCACAGATAGAATTGGAATTACCAGATAAAGACGTAAAATAACCATGATAAATGTGGGGAAAAAAAGATCTAGTGGAAGAAGTGGAAAAACAGTCATGAAAAGATGTGGAATTTTATCAGAGGGTTGTAAAATAAATATTTTAACAGATCCAAAGAGAAATAAAAGAAGTGAATGATAACTTTATGAGAAATGAAGAATTCATTGGCCAGGCTTAAGGGAGACTAGACAAGATGGAGGAAGGAATCAGTGAAGTTGAAGACATAGTAATGTAAATTAGTATAGGCACTATGGAAAGCAGTATGGGTGGAGGGGGGTGTGCTAAAAAAGCTAAAAATAGAACTACCGTATGACCCAGCAGTCCTGATGCTGGGTATATATGCAAAAGAAAGGAAATCACTTTATCAGATTGATACCTGCACCCTCATGTTTTTTGCAGCACTATTCACAATAGCCAATATATGGATTCAACCTAAGTGTCCATCAATGGATGAATGGACTAAAAAAAGTGGTATAGATACATAATGGAATATTTTTCAGCCGTAAAAAGAATGAAATTCTATCATTTGCAACAACATGGATGGACTGGAGAACATTGTGTTAAGTGAAATAAGCCAGGCACAGAAAGACAAACATTGCATGGTCTCACTTACATATGAGAGAGAAAAAAACTGATCTCATGGAGATAGAAAGTAGAATGGAGATTACCAGAGGCTGGGAAGCGTAGTGGGGAGGGGAAGGGAAGGATAAAGAGAGATTGGTTAATGGTTACAAAAATATAGTCACATAGAAGGAATAAGAACTAGTGTTCAGTAACATAATAGGGCTACTATAGTTAATAATAATTGCTTATTTCAAAATAACTGGAGGAGTGGAATTGGAATGACAGATGTTTGCGGTGATGGATATCTTAATTACCCTGATTTGATCATTACACGTTGTATGCTTGCATCAAAATATCATAGATACTCTGTAAATATGTACTCACATTGTATGCTTGTATCAAAATGTCATAGGTACTCCATAAAAATGTACAATTATTATATAACCATAAAAATTATTAAAACAAATTAGCCAAACTGACGAATCAAAGACAAAAAAATATGCCACAGTGTCCAATACCTGTGGAACAATATCAGAAGTTCTAACATTCATATAATTGAATGTTATAAAGAGATAAGAAAGAGATTGGAGCAGAAATCGTCAATTCACTTGGTACCATCTCCCAGTGGCCTTCCTTGGCCATCATTTTAAAAGCAGGCCCCTATGTCAGACTCCAGTCATTCTCTATCACATGGCTAGGTTTTTGTGCCTCAATAATACACATTACTGTATAAATTCTTCCTTTATTTTTTCTTGTTATTCTACTAATATTTATTGAATGCATGCTAAATGCCAGACATTATTTTGGAACCTAGTATTGAACAAGACAGATGGTGTCTCTTTTCTCACAAAACTTATTTTTTCTCTATGTGTAAGAATCTTTTTGCCTTGTTTTCTCATTTACCCCTAAATCTTTACCTCCTTGAAGAATGGTTGGTGCATAGGGGGAGCACAATAAATATTTCTTAAGAAAAAATAAATTAATTAATTGTCCTGCAGGTCAATTTTAAAACCCCATTTTTTAATTTTCTCCCCCAAGATTGTCTGGAAAAAACTGCTAAGCCTGTTCTGTTTCTGCTATCTGTTTTTTTGTTTTGTTTTGTTTTTGTTTTTGTTTTTGTTTTTGTTTTTGTTTCCCCATCTAAACTCAGGCTCCACTTCTACTAAATTCTCAGTAGGATTGGTTCACATATAGGCAATGCTTACAAATTGGTATATAGATTGATATAAAAAGTATGTAGATGTAAACTAGTATTTCAGTAAGAGGAGTCAGATGTTGGGGAAGGATAATCATACTTCTATTAATGCATGAATCAATACATCTTGTAATTATGTGCATGTAAGACTCTGCTTCCTTACCAGAGAGCAGTCTCACAGTGTTCCTAGGGCCAAGCCCCATGCTTAGCACAGTTCAACTGCTTCTCTTTTATGTGCATCATAATATTTTATTAAGTTTCACATGAAAGAGGACATCTTTTTTTTTTTTCCTCAGACTGAGTTTCACTCTGTCGCCCAGGCTGGAGTGCAGTGGCACAATTTCGGCTCACTGCAACCTCCACCTCCTGGGTTCAAGCATGCTAAATTATCTATAAAAATCAGTCTTATAAATAAAGGACACATGCCATAAAATGTTTCTATTTTTTTAAAGGCAACTGTCAAAATACTTTTTAAAAATTATTCTTCTCATTTAGAATCTATGTCCCGTAGGCCTTGTTAGGCAGAATCTGAAAAACCAGTGACCAAATCTGTCAGTCTTTCAGTGACTGATTACTAAGTATATTTCAAGTCACACACTAGAATTCTCCAAGGGTATGACTTCATTCTCATAGTTCTAACTAAGGAACTACTACACATCTCCTGCGATTTTCTGATTTATGTTCAGATTTACTCCCAGCCATCACTGGAACATGACAGTCTTAATGATAGTAGGAAAAATGTGAGTTGCCATTATTTAATATTCTCAATAAACATAACTGAATTGTTAATCATAGAGACACTGAATGCCAGAGAAACTTTGAATAATTAATTATCAAGCATGATATGACTTAGTCTGTTTGTTTACCAAGGGAAAAACTAAGGGTTAAAGATATTGGTAACAAACTTGTACAAACTAGTGTTCAGTTTGTCCACATTTATTAAGCGCATCATACTACTTGTCTTAAATATGTTTTTGATTATTGATTACCCCTCCTTCTCCACAACCCCCTTCTCCACATCCCTGTTCCTGTTAAATCCAGAGAAAACACAAAGTATAGCATTAAATTTCAGATGCACATCTTTTAGAATTATATGTTACCAATATCAATTAGCCAGACTATCATAATTAATGATGATTAAATTCATTAGTAGAAGCTACTTGTTTTTGTGCCAGTTACTAGACTGAGTAATAGACATACTTTATCACTAATTCGCGAACAGTTTTAGACAGCAGGTATTATTATCCTTACTTTACAAATGTGGAAACTAATCCTAAGAAATAAGAAGTATCTTACTCAAGATTAAAAGACTAAAAGTGGCAAACCCAAGAATTGGACCTCAAAGTTTTCAGTCTCTAATATATACAATACAGTTAAATGTAATATCTACCTAATCATATTTCTTGACCTCCAAAAAAAATACAAAGAAAATAAGATACTTCTTTCTGTTTATGATTAAAGCAGACAAATGTATGCTAAAGTTATTTCTTAAGTAAAAGTTTATTTACAGATACACTATTGATTTAAATTTAAGAAGCATACCACTTAAGTAAAATAGAAAATCAAATTATGCAAAATAAAACAACTTAGAAAGCATAAAATTATTTCTACTCCTACATATGGTGCAATTATATTATCCTATTTAGTAAAACAAATAATAATTCTTCATTAACTTGGATTTACCAAGATGTATATCAGGTTACCCTGGTTAATAGTTTGAGATAAATATTTAACATTATCTCCACACAATTATTAAGACTACATAATAATTTGTGTTGTAATTTATAATACTCCTCAAGTCCAAATTCATGTCTAATGTTCATTTCTAAAAATGCTCACACTATTTTACTACTTAAGTTCTTAAATCTTCCTGAACAGATATTTTGATTTTATTTGAATCCTTATAAAACTTTTTAAATGCTTTAAAAAATGTAATACCCTATTTACCAAATAATCTGTTAACAAAAAGGCCACTTTCTCAGGCTAAATTAACACTACAGTTTAATCATAATCATATTCACATTTTGAAATCTTTCTTACTGTTACTCACATGAGCAAACAAAAACACCTACACATGCTCAAAAAAAAAAAAAAAAAAAGGAAAATTTAAAGACTTGCTGAATTTTGAACATGTTCATTTTCAATTTACCTGAATAATTTGTGTCTGTAAGAGATGTTATGAAGTTTAATTTTTAAAAGTCTCAAATAAGTTTTGTTGTTATTGTTTTGCTTTTAGCGGTGGTTGTTTCTTGGCTGGATGATTGGATTTCTTAGTATTAGCTGCCTACTAGCATAGGATCTCCCTGTTACTTCTAAATAATGAGCTTAAACTCTGAAACTTCCCAAGAACAAAACCTACTACTTTCCTGCCTCTATTGCTTCCATGTTACTAATTTGTCCTATAGTATCTGATTCATTATATTCATTTACATACGTACTCACTGGGTACTAAATTTTTAAAAAATTCTTTTTCATGTTTAGAATTTGAAGAACTGCCTGTCTTTCCAGAAATAGATTCAAAAAACTGACTTATGTATTAGGAAGTCTGTAATTTGTGGGATTGTTGATGTTATGGGGGAAAATCATGGAGCATATTAAAATAAATGATTACATACTGTACCATGATCTTGAAGAACTAGAGCCTTTCATGGCTGTGTCACCAACTATGTGAACTTGGGCAAGTCATAATCTCGTCTATAAACAAAGAGGTTGGGCAAGGTCACTCTCCTAAAGATACTACACCTCTGACAGTGATTTGATTAAATGGACCTCTCACTGAGGCTCAGAAATCACTTTCATAATGTATAACTTTTATTGTATTGTTACAGTGTGTATTGAATAGTAGAAGAAAAAGCTTTTATATTTTAACTGAACCATAAATACTTAGCCATTTTTTAGGCATCTTTGAATTGCACATAAGAGAAACCAGTGGGATCTCATGCTTGGAAAATATATGAGATCATTCCAGAGGTGAATACATACTATTTTCTATTCCCTACTCCATTTTAGTCATATGTAATGAAATGGTTTGATGGGAGCAACATAGAAAATTACTGAGAATTTTTATATTCTGAGGTTCTTTGACTGTTGGCTGAGTGGGCAAAGGGGCAGGATTAATATCTATTTCTGGAAAAAATGTTTGAGACGGAGGTGCATTTTCAGGGAGAGATTTTTTTTTTTTTTCTTGCTTCATTGGGCAAGAAAGCTTTATCTTGTTCTGTGAGGTTAACTATGGGAACAGACCACTGCTGGGAGCTGGGGAACATAAGGCCGAAAGAGGAAGGGAGAGAATGCTCTGTTAGTTTCCTGGCTAGACAGGTCACATTGCACTTGGGGCATGAAGATTAGGGTAAGAGTTTTAAATCAGCTGTGAAATTATTTTGGTACCTAGTATAGAGTGAAGGATTGGGGTTACATTTTTTTAGTAATTTCCTAGAATAGACAAACAGGAGTTTTGTATTATCGCCTGTATGTGCTGAAAGTGTAGATCTTTAGGTAAACAAAAATGTCAGTCATTTGGCCAGGCAGAAATAAGACTAGGTTTATGTTGGCTCTTGAGATAATAATTAGGAAAAAAAAAAAAAGTGAAGGTCATTTTTGTCTGATCTTTAAGACTTCCAGTATCAGAAAACTTACCTTTTGATGGATAGTACCAACAAATACTTAACTTCATAAACAGATAATTAATCTCAAAAACAAACAATAAAAGATAAATCTTTGGATATATAGCCCTCCTTTTGGGTCATAGTATCCAGAGTTAGTAGTTGTAGATAGGAATTTTCTTTTCTTTTTTTTTTTTTTTTTTTTGAGATGGAGTCTTGCTCTGTTGCCCAGGCTGGAGTGCAGTGGCACGATCTTGGCTCACTGCAAGCTCTGCCTCCCTGCAAGCTCTGCCTCCCGGGTTCATGTCATTCTCCCGCCTCAGCCTCCCAAGTAGCTGGGACTACAGGCGCCCGCCACCACGCCTGGCTAATTTTTTGTATTTTTAGTAGAGACGGAATTTCACCGTGTTAGCCAGGATTGCCTCGATCTCCTGACCTCGTGATCCACCTGTCTTGGCCTCCCAAAGTGCTGGGATTACAAGTATGAGCCACCGCGCCCGGCCAGATAGGAATTTTCTTAAAGGACTTATTTGAAGATTAACTACGAAATACTATAGGTTCAAAACCACTTAATTAACATACGCTGCATAAAAATAAAGTCCTTTTTCTACCAGTTCTGAATCTTGAATCTCTTATGCCATAGAAATTTGCAGAGACACTAGATAAAATAAAATTCTAGTTTGGTCTAAAAAGTTAGTGACATCATAAAAATCATGCGTCATTGCTTAACTTTCCTCTTTGCTAGAGCACCTCCCTTTTGATTCTGCTCTCTGAAACATATCCTCTTAACATCTCTTGATAACCTAAATTTTTTCTCTAGATCCTAGTATCTACCTTTTTGCCTTTACTAAAATATCTATTAGCCCTGAAAAGGAGTAGCATTCCTTAAAAATCTCTCAAATAGAAGTCACTATTTTCCATTCTCCCTTCCTACCCTTCATCCCACCCTACTATAGAGCCACTCCTCTGTTTTTTTAAGCCAATAGTTGCATCCAGTACTCTTCCTGCTTCCCAGTGCCACTTGGAGAGAGGTTGAGTCAGCATTCTGTCACCAAACCATGTTCTCTGAGACTAAGCCACACTGTTTCTGTCCTTCAGCTTCGTGGGTCATTATTCTGCATTTCTTTCTCTTCTTCTTCCTTACCCCCAAATATTCATGAGACCTTTGGTATATTACTTTTAATCTTTGTCTGCTGTCAGCATTTATGGTCTTTGTTACCACTTATCATCCTCTAGTTACTTTTGCCATCATGTCATTTTCGTCCATAGACAGCTCCTGCCCTTCTTTTCCCAAAGAATTTTGCCACCTCTGCAGTCTTGAAAGTTGTGTTTCTGTCATCTGAACCAAAGTCCTTATCTTTGTATCTCCCACCACGTGGACTTTTGACAATTTCATGACCTCTTGCCTGGTACCTCCTTTCTGCTCTAATTCTCAGCCAATTTCTGATTCTGCTACCCTCCTTTTCCAGCCCATATTTAATGAACACTAATGACAACTAATGTCTTTCTTTAAATTTTGAAAAAATGAAAAATAAAGGAAATTATTTTCATAAAATAATAATGTAATAACACCTTTGCATAGAACCACGCGGAACTGACAAATGTTAAGTTTTTAAAAAATGTTTGCTTTACTTTCTTCTTTGATTATAGTTTTAAAGAGTTAAGATGCAGACTTTTTTTTTTTTTTTGGTAAACCGAAGCTGAAATATATAATATGCATGAAATTGTGCAGCTAAAATGCAAATAAGTGAAATTTGTGAAAAAGGCATTAATGAGAAGAATGTTGTCAGGGTTCAAATGAGAACTTGTTTATAATCCTGTGCAGGGGAATTGACCAGAGTTGGGGGATTTAGGTGAAGCCATAGCATAATTGGATAAAGTCTATTTGCAAAATGTCAGATGTACTTTTCTCACTCTGAAGATCAACTATAGGTGTAGCATCCTAACCATATATGAATCGTTATAGATGCCTTCATAGACATCTGTTTCTATAAAAGACCTTTTCTAAATTTTCCTCTGGAGTAATGAAGTGCTGGGTCAGTAAAGGAGACTAAAATTTTGAAAAGTTGTAGTCATAAAAGGAAAGCAGAAATGTCTAAATTTCACTTCTTTCTTCATTTTTACAGTTTTAGTAACAATATTCTTGGTTAATATTTAATAGAATAATAATTGTTCGGTCTACTTTGATGGTTTTTGTCTTTATAATGTTATGCTGAAATATCTCGATTTGCTTAACTGTGTTCTACCAAAAGATTCTAAATAGGCAAATCACCAGAGATCACTTTCATAATCTGTTATATTATATTGTTGTAAGAAGGAGACCTATGGCAGATTTTTTTTGTTTTTCTTGAGTTGAAATGTGGTAACATCTATTTATACTGCTGATTTTCTTATAGCAGCAGTATAATTAAATTCTTCTTTAATTATATTAATTATATTAATTAAAAATTAATATCGGTGCCAGAAGCACACATATTTATCACCTGGGGATTTCAAATTAATTAATCCTTTCTAAAAAAATGTTTATCAATATTTTATAATGCGATACCCTAAGCATAGTCATCATATACCCTAGGTTTTCTAGGGCAGAGTCTGTGCAATTTGTATGAAATTGATGTGATATTATTGTTATAACTTCATATATTTTTAACACAAAAAAGTTTTCAGATCTGAAAAACTGAATTGATTAAGCCTGTGCTTAACTAATTCAGAACATACTAAAATAAAGGTAATGTGAGAAGCTGACAATGACCAGCTTAGGAACTTTTAATTGCTTGGGTTTATATGTTGTAGAAAACTCTGAGAAAAATTTAACCTTCAATAAAACAGCATTCAGAAAAGGATTGTTTTCAGTTGACTGTGGGCGGAAGAATCCAAAATATAATATTCAAAGGATTCATACTAGCTCAGATGCTAGTATCAGTGTCTGGAGAAACATCAGTCTTACAAAGGTGACAAAAGGTATCCTATAAGAATTACTGTGCCCAAACTATATAATGAGTGTTATAGAGAAAATCACTGTAAATATTTGCATAAGAAATGATAAAGACACATAGCAACTATAATCAGTGTTCATTTTCTCCTTACTGTGATTCTAGTGACATTCTTTAACCTATGGGAGTAAAGGATGCTTCTTACATATTCTAGCAGGTCTTGTTTTCACACTATGTTACTGTGTCTTGCCTGAACAGTGTGTCTATGTTTTCTTTCCCAATAGTATTCTGACCACCACTCTCAGTTGTCTTTTCTACTCAGGAGGTGAAAGAGACATTTCTACCCTATTTCCATCATGTAGAATTATGGTTACTTCTGCATAAACTATACTATCAAAAGTTCTAGAGCCTTACCATGTAACCATGGAACACCCATTACTATAGGTGTAATGGGTTTTCACATATCCTTTCCACATATCCTTTGATCTGAAGAATATTCAGAGCTTTCAAGATGTCATTTTTATTAAACTTATGAACAGCTTTTAATGTAGTTTTGTTTAATTGTCTGGCTTTAGATTTTGTTGGAATTGTCTCTTGTTATCATTAGTAGATAAAAATAAATATAATCATTATATACTAAGAAAGTTCGACATAAAAAGACAAACAGATGTGTCATAGTGTTGGTGTGTTAAGAGGTGCAAATCTGAGAATCAGGAGGACTAGTTGTATTTTTGGTTGCATATTTGGTTTTATAGTGGGCTTCTTGGCAAGATTTTGCACTCACAGGCTAGTGGAAAGATGAATGACAATATTAATTTCTTATTTTATAATCAGTGTCAAAGAAGCATTTCAGTGCAAAATGTCCAAAGAGTGAAGAGGACTAGAAAGGAAAGGGTACGTTAAGCTGGAACCTGAAGTGACAGTGCTGTGTTACATTGCAGAGATTCTGCAGTATGTCAGGGGGTTGGTGATTCAATTGTCTGAATGCATGATTTGGTAGGCCAGTTTAGAGGAGAGCAAACTGGTCCTGTCACTGAAATCACAATGGGTAAAAATGGACCTATTCAATCTGCCTCTCAATGCCCCAAATTCTTCCTGGTTGTAAATTAGAGCTTTAGGACAATGCATTAACTCATTCGGGTCACCAGGGTACTATGTCAGCTCAGTGCTCGCAATTGCCCATGACCAATTCTGCACTCTCCCCAGCAGGAGGGATGCAATGTCATTTTGTAGTCTCTTCTTTAGGATAATATCAGATCTGAAAGGGAAGGAACAAAGGAAGTTGCTGCTTTCCTTCCACCTACCCTACTTAGCCATAATCACGCCCCTCTTTCCACTTGGCCAGACTGTGAACCAGACAGAAAATGAGCTCAGAGGTTATGTGGTTACTCAAAGACTTGAATAAAATCAAGAATTCAGTGCTATTCAACTCCATCTTCAAGTCAAAGAAAATGGGCATATGGGCAGCATAGGAGACTGGAGCGTTTTCTACCTTGTTTCTAGTAAAATCATTACAATATGATTTCTCTTGCTAGGACCAACATTTTTATGTGGCTACTGTCTGCTTCCATGACAGCACTTCACTCCATTCCCTGCTCAGTCATTAACATCCAGCAATACTGGCTTTTTCTGTGTGTTTAAACATGGCTAGTTCTCACTGCATGTGGACCTTGATGTATGATATTCCCCTTACTCGAATTGAGTCATTGTTCACCCAAAACAGATTCCAGCTCATCTGTGAAATTTCCGCTTGCATGTCACTTCTACATGGAGTCATTGCCTGAAAGGGCGAACTGTATTACAGACCACTTATTTATTTATTCATTCATTTATTTTGGATAGCATCTTGTTTGTAGCACTTACCACATTTGGTAATGTACACCATTGTGTTATGTTCCTTGAATGTTTCTCTTCTCCACTAAATCACAAGCTTGAAGTATGCAGGTGTCACATATGTTTTCTTGAATACTATATTCTCAGAATCTAGTCCAATTCCTGGTCCATAGTAGGTGCTCAGGGAATGAACTCCCAGAATCCCCCACGTTGTCATGTGCTCAAGGTCCCTGCTGTGACCTGTACAGTATGAAGTAATACCAGTGACCCAATAGCCCATGGAGGTAGAAAATGAGACATCTGAAATCCAGACCAGAAAAAATACATTCTAATAAAGGTTATTGTACTTTACCTCTCCTTCGTTTCATACATTCATGGTCTTCTCCTAGGTCAGTCTACCACAATCTCTAGTCAGCAGCAAACATGTTATCAGAGTAAGTCTGTATATGTGACCTTAGCTCTCTAATTCAAAGTCATTTGTCCTCTGAAGGCTTCTCCAGTCATTTCCATGGTCCCTTGTTAAGGACTAAACAATTAAATTGTGAAAGCTGTCTTCCCTTTAACTGTAAAACTCTCTCTAATAAGTGCATTATTTTATGTGAAATGCACATTTTCTAAACTGTAAACAATTCCATATTCAAATATTGCTACCTATATTAATATTTTAATGTAATAATGTTAAAAATACTTCCCAAAACCAATACTGATAGATTGGTTAGGTCTTTGCTTTTTTAAAAAAACTTAATTCCTAATATCACTTTCAACTATTGGTGAGAACAGTTCCATATCTCCTGCTTTCCTGAGGGAAAACACAAGGTATAGGAATAAACAACAATTTCAGGGGTATTGTAATACAGAACTCCAATCCCCAATGCCCTTCTTCTGTATTTCTCTGCTCCCATCCTCAGGGGCTGGTGCTTTATATGCCTGACTGTTTCACTCATGCCATTTCAGAAACTCACCTCTGCCAGAAATTCCCCCTGCATCAGTTTTTGGAAACATTCTTCCTAATGCTCTTGCCATGGGTTCTTAGAAGCTGAGAATGTTCCACCAGAGATAATAGTCTTTAAGATGCTCAGAGTGTTGCCTTGCTCTTTGAATGGTGTGTTTCCACCTCCCTGAGGAGTTGCAGTAATATCCCCTGGCATGGAGACAGGGTGCCTGTATCTCACTGGGCCACAGTACTGGTCCATATTGATAAGCAGCTGTGTCCCAAACTAAAGCACACACAATACATTCTTCCAACAGTTATGTATTGTCATCTGTTATGGGATAGGCACTCTTGTGTACTCTAGATTAGGCAATGAACAGAAGCTGACCAAGAACCCATCCTTATATTTCTCAAACACCCAAAGTTTCTGGGAAATCACTTTTTTTTTTTTTTTCTCAGAAATTGTAAGCTTGATAACCTCAGGAGTCTTAGTGTGTGAGGCCCCAAAACTTTTCACATTTCTCTAGGGAAATCTAATGGCTTTTCATGCAAATAGTTAATCTCTGGAAGTAAGATCCTTGGCGGTTTGATACAATACATGAAGATTTAACATTTCTTGAGCACGTATGTGCCAGACATACTGCTGAGAGCTTAACTAAAATTAACTCTTAAGGTTGTTGTGAAAGTTAAAAGAGTTAATATTTGCCAAACCCTTAGCACTAATATTGCATCCATTTTATAGCTAGGAAACTTGGAGAAATTAAGGGACTTTACCAAGTACACATGGCAAGTTAGTGGAGATACTAAGATAATATATAGTCCATAAGATATCAGAGTCTGTACTGAATACTGAAGAGAGAAATGAATAAAGTGAACAAGGAACAAACCCCTGCTGTCACAGTGCTCGCAATCTCAAGGGGGAAGGCAGCAACTAAATAGGTTCAGAAAACTATGTGCGGATGAGAAACACACAATGTCACATAGTAGTTAAGAGTATTAAATACCTAACTCTACCACAAGAGCAAGTTGATTAGGACCTTCCAGAGGTAGTGACTCTTGATTGACATCTTGAAGAATGACTAGAAGTTCAACCTGTGGGCAGAGGAGGCACTGGCATTACCAGTAGAGTGATGCAGTCCCTTGGAAGTTTGAGAAAATGTTTCACAACCGGGAACTACAAATGGCTCCTTACTGCCTGAGTGCCGAATACAGATGGGAGATTAGCAGACATGATGGTTGGAAAGAGATCCCTAGACTGCAGGAGCCCAATTACAAAGGGCCATTTATGCTTGCCTAGGAGTTTCAGCTTTACTCTGGAGAGATGGAGAACTAATGAGAGATTTTATGCAGAGAAATTATATGATCCTGCTTGCATTTTGGAAAGATCTCTGAGTGGCTCTGCAGAAACTTGATGGACGGGAAAGTAAGGATGGAGACGACAAAACCAGTTAGCCAGGGAACATATAAGAGTTCAGAAATGAATATGGCAAAGTAAAAAAATCTACAGGTTTTCATATTAAACACAGAACTCTTTCATCTTCAACCCCAGAAAATTACAAAGTGTTCTTAATGTTTTCAATTTGCTGCTCAGATCCACTCTCCTCTCTTCCATGCAGTATCTGCATCTGGAAGACAGATCTACTTCAGTTGGTCACTTTGCCCTCTAGGTTCCAGCTGGACTCAGTCAGGACAGATCAGAGAGACTGAGGAAGAGGAGGCCTACTGTAGGGTCACTGTGAAGTAGCTGTGGATGTCACTGAAATCGCAGCTCATGTCTGGTGGCCCTTTTCGCCATCCTCTGGTCTTAAGATGGTCCTGGGTCCTTACTGCCACTCCCAGTGTCCTCTCCTGTTCCTTGTGGTTTTCCTGCACGAGGCTGTATCTTTGTAAGTAGTTCCATAACATTTATTCATTTTATCCACTATTGACTGTCCTTTCTCTTTCCTGCTAGGATTCTGAAGAATATGCGAGCATAAAGGAAAATAGGCATTGTCAGAATCTGTTAGTAGGGTTATAAATTTGTACATTCTTTCCACAGAACAATTTGAACATAGCAGTAAAATTTTTGAATACATGCACTCTTTGACCTGGAAATCTCTCAACTAAAATTTCACTCAGTGGATAAAATTGCCAACATAGGTGTAAACCAATGTTTACTTTTTTTAATGTAGTGCAAGTTGCAGAACTGTATGCATATTATCTTTTTAGCATAAAATATATATTTTATAAAGATAAACAACATTAATAGTGTTCACATAAGTGGAAACGGCCTGGAGGCAGAGGGTGGGGTTACAGGTAGATTTTGTCTCATCATATTGAATTCTTCTAAACTGTTTCAATTAACTTTTAACAAAAATTATTTTTAATTTTCAAAGATACCGTTAAAATTGGAGTATCGGTGCCTATTCCACAGGGTTGTTATGAATAACAAAAATCATAATGTATTATAATAGTGATTACGTACCAGGTCTAGGGAGGACCTGTAGGGTGATAAGTGGGGATAACCAGAACTACAGCAGAGTAATGGAAGTGGAAGAGGTGATGAGTTTTTGAGTGGTATAGGAGTTGGAATTACCAGAGATGGTGATTATTCAAGTAGCAAGAGTAGGGCATGTATTGCATATGAAGAAGAAAGCATTATACAGTGATTTTCAGTTATCATTTAAGCAACTGTGTGTTGGATGGCTCCATTCACTAAAGGTGAAGTGCACCAGGAGATAGAGATTTGCGAAGGGAGATGAAGACTTTGGTTTTGCCTAATGGAGTTTCTGGTGCCTGTGGGATATCCATTGGGTTGTCCAGGAAGCAGTTAGATAAGAAAAAGTCAAATGATCTCAAGGCAAGTAGGCCCTCTCTACCCTGAAACATCATTGTCTGGGAGTAAGAGTTCAAAATCAGTTAGAGATTATAAGAGCCATTTTTAGAATCCCTGCTGCCACCTTGGATTTATTTTCCTTTTTTCAATATACTTGTTTTTCCTTTTTCAGTCTTTAGGGTGTCACTGCTTCTAGGCTTTGGCTGAAACCTGTGTCCATTAATGGAATTTAGTCTGCTCTAGCAAACTAAGATATACCAACACCTTTTGGTAACTAACAATGCAGCTCAACTTGTTTCTTGGTTCTTGCTTGTTCTATAATACGGTGTATTTTTGCACTGAGAAGATTTTCATTATGTTCTACTGTTGTATATTTCATTGATATATTTATGTTGATAATTTTTACTTTTTCTTGTCATATTTTCTCATGGGAAAATGTGTGATACTTTTAATATAAGAAATCATCTTAGGTTGGGTGCAGTGGCTCACGCCTTTAATCCCAGCAGTTTGGTAGGCCAAGGAGGGTGGATCACTGAGGTCAGGAGTTCAAGACCAGCCTGACTAACATGCTGAAACCCCGTCTCTACTAAAATACAAAAATTAGCTGGGCATGGTGGTAGACACCTGTAATCCCAGGTACTTGGGAGGCTGGGGCAGGAGAATCGCTTGAACCTGGGAGGCAGAGGTTGCAGTGAGCCGAGATCACACATTGCACTCCAGCCTGGGTGACAGAGTGAGACTCCATCTCAAAAAAAAAAAAAAAAAAAAAAAATCATCTTATATCTATCTCAGTTAGAACTAGAGGCAATTTTAATGCAAAACAAAAAGGTAAGCTGTGTTTTGAAGAAAACTTGCCAAAGCAAATAGTGGAAATAAATACATTATATCTATTTCCCACATCTCTATGTAGTTGTTAATACTTTATTAATTTAAAACCTACATGTTTACACGTAACTTATGCTAAAGCGCAAAAAGGAAGTAGGTGAAAATTTGTTAAATTATTTACTAAATCCTTCCACAAAATACTTTTTTAAAATAAAGGGATTATAGATCAGTAATGTCAAGATATTCTGCATAGCTTGTCTTTATCAAAATAAGGAATCTTTTTATTAAGGCAACCCAGAAAGTGTAGATTTATGGATTGAAGGGAGTATGTTTAATATGTCTGTATCTATCTAGATTGACAGTTCTCACAGACATGAATTTCCCCAGAGAGACAGTGTTACTGGTGTCAGTGGATGGCATCATTTACTTCAATGTTCCATTATTAAATTGATAACAAGATAATTCCTCTGCTTCTCAGAGACATGACAGGGTTTACAATGGTTAACACTCTTACTGTATGGGGCTCGATGTTCTAGGTAGTTTTTAATAAGAAGCTTATTTGTATTTCAATATTGAAAAAAATTAAAGTGAAAACAATATTGTAAAATAAATTCAAAATCAAATATATCAGGCAACACAGTGTGGCCATTTGAAGAATATTTTTCTTATTGTGTGTAGCTTTGTTGAAAAGAAATGTACATTTCCTTCCATCTTTCAGGTCAATTTTACTAAACAGTAAAAAGCGTGTATTAGGGTATGTTATTTGTTGAAATTGAAATTTACATATTTGGTTGATTATTTGAATACAAGACATATATAATAATTTTAAATAATTACAGAGGCAGAGGAAGTAGCTAATATTTGTTGAGTGTTTTTAAGTTTTCACTTTAAAATGCAGATATAAAAGAAGGAATGGAGATAGAGTTAGAGATATCAATAGAGGCAGAGATATAAATAGACAAATAAACAAATAGAAATGCTTTAAAAACCAACTCAACAGTTCACTGAGACCACTCTTATTAACCTCATGTTACAGCTGAAGAGACTGAGGCTCACAGAGGTTAGTTAACTTATCCAAGACGTTGTGAAGCTTACCCAAGGTCCACAGCTAGTAAATGTGAAAGCCCACACACGCTCTTTTACTAGATTATATGGTCTCCCTTGTAGGGTTTAGGGAAATATGTTCGTCTTTAAATAACTAATAAAGTGCCTCCATTAGTAACAATTTTTAGAAGGAACATATTTCTCCAGCTAGCAAACAGGGGAACTAGTAGTCAGACTTCCCTATATCTGGCTCCAGATCTTTCCAGACTCTCTTCAGAAAATTAAAATTGCGTAATTAATATTTGTGTGGCTATATTTTATTTAAGGGTAAATGCTGACAACCAATCCTTAAGGCTGCACATGAAGCCAGGGTCTACCTAAAAGGGGATTCGATGAGCACCTCTGGGTTAAGGATATCTCAGGAGGATGTTAATTAATCCTGTCATTTCAATGATGAGTGGAGCAAGACTTCTGCATTTGTTTAAAATTGTGTGGTGTTTGCAAAGAGCTTTATAGGTCATGGATCCCTAATGATTTCCAGATAGAATTCTTTTCTGTTTCACCAAGAATAATGTGAAGCTTTCTACCACAGGCAATGCCAACTGCTGACTACCACAGAAATACTTCAAGAGAAGTGATATATCAGTAGCTTCAAAGTATTCTAGGATCCATTTCTGATGGAAACATGTCACTGTATACCTTGGAGCTAAAACAGAATAGCATTTTCAAAGTTAAAAATGAGAGAAGTCCAAACATTTGATATCTAATAGATAAAGAAAATCAGAGAGTAAAACATTTTCTCAGTCATTGATTCTGGAGGGATATAGCACCATACACAGCCACTGGATACATTTCCTTTACCTATCCCAAAGTACAGCTCCTCATGAACTATTGACAAGACTCTAAGTTTCTGTACTACATTACATGAATGAGAGATTAATTTATGTGAATTTATTCATTGTTGGCAAATGGAATGACACAGTTTGAAGTCCTTTCTGAGCTATAGGGAATTAGATTGCCCTGTTTTTAAAGGATTCTATATTATGACATGTTTTTTCAGATTCTTGACAAAAAGTGATTTAATATCAAATTCTGACAAATGAGAACCGAAACATCAATGGTTCTTAAGCATTAATGTTATTGGATTTCTCTTGCTAGACATGTCATCTCCTTCATCTTTTTTATTGTAAGATAGGTATTATTGAATAGTTACCATATCTACTAATCAGTACAACTCATAAACGTATAAGAAATTATACATGAGAAAATAGAACTTATAAGAAAGAGACCCCACCATCAAAGGAGTATAAACATGTTGGGAAGGCAGGACAAACACATAGAAATTAACAATTAATTTTAAAATGATACTACTTCATAAAAGCCATACCCTATACAAGCTGCACATGCTACAGGAGTAAACACACCTGTTAATGTACCACAATCTATATCACAGAGAATGGGTGATGCAGCAGAAATGTCCAAACAATTTTATCAGTAATAGAGCATGGAAAATGCCACATTCCTCTTAAGTACCTCATTCAAATATGGACAACTCAGGAAGCGTAGTATTTTTTAATTATTGTAAATGAAAGGCACGCACAGTGGCTTAATGCCTGTAATCCCAGCACTTTGGGAGACCAAGGTGAGCAGATCACTTGGGGTCAGGAGTTTGAGACCCACCTGGACAACATGTGAAACCCCATCGCTACCCAAAAATACAAAAATTAGCTGGGCGTGGTGGTGGGCGCCTGTAATCCCAGCTACTCGGGAGGCAGAGGCAGGAAAATCGCTTGAGCCCCGGAGGCGGAGGCTGCAGTGAGCCGAGACTACACCACTGCACTCCAGCCTGGGTGACACTGTGAGTGTCTAATAATAATAATAATGATAGTAAGAGTTGTAAATGAAGTGTTATTTCATTGAGGCTGGAGATTGTGAGAAAGATCACCCTGATTCATTTAGATAGGATCAATGACTATCCTACAACACTTGCTTAAATTAAGACAGTCTCTGAAAACCATGTACGTTGATAGTAATTTTCCCAGCTTTTCATTCTACCAGTGTCCTAGAGTTTTGTTTGCCTTTATTCTGGTTTTATAGAGTTTTGTTTGCTTTTGTTCGGTTTAGTTTGTTTGTTTTTCCCATAAGGAAAGTTTTTTTTCCTTCTTCTTTTATAGCTTTAGGAAGGGTAGCTTCATAGGAAGTAAAAACAGCCATGCTACTTATACAGAAAGTCATTTGATAAAGACAAAATTAGCTAAAAGTGAAATAATGACTTTTTAAAAAAAAAGAATGAGATAGTCTAATAAAAATTATTTGCAGTTGCCTTAAAAAAAAGATTTGCTGACAGTGTTCTTTAGGATGAATAGATCAGAGGAAGCTGGCCCTGCAAGCCAAACTAAAAGCCAAAACAAAGCCAGGCAATATTATTGCTTCAATACTGCCTACTGCTAGGATGACTAGTAAGATATAGGCTGTGATCCTATGTTTCACCTAGAAAGACTTAACTAAAACATTTTCTAACTACAGCGCATTCAATGAAGAATAAAATCTCTTCTACAAATAAGTAAGAGTCCAGTAAGAAATGAAGTGGGACAGAGTAATTCTATATGAGAAGAATAAACATTGTTAAGGCAAGAGCATTTTTAGAAGGTGAGCATCCTACATTTATAGTTAAAAACCCAAATGAATTTTCTATTCTGAGTCCCCTTTGATGAGCATCAAAAAAATGGCACCTTGAAACCACTGCTCAACCAAAACTGTACAAGTCTTATAATACATGAAATGTAGCCACTCATTTATTTTGAATGATAATTTTTGTGAGATTTCTTCAAGACCATAAGATAGGGATAATATCCCATATTACTGAGCTTCACAGCATCTACAGTATATTTGCCTTTAATGGTATTTTGATTCAGTGAGTCCTTGAATGGAAATTGTCTACTCAACCAAGACTGATAACCAACTGATCGAAAGACTAATTGTAATAAATTATAATTTGAAAAGAAGGCATTTTCCTAGACTAGACAAAAATTTACCATCAAATTTCTATATTGGCATATCTCCTTCCAACTTGTAGAAATTTTAATGTGGAGTTTTGTTTTGTTTTACTGTTCTTTTAGTTTTCTTGTTTTGTTTTATTTCTTTTTGTTGGGTAATTTTGTCTCATAGGTGGCTATTTCTGAGTGGAGTCACTGGGGCAGTTGGCTGAAGGAAAAGTGCATATGTACTTGTATATATTATAATCTACATATAACTTCTATATATACATATGTATGTATTATTTACATATAATTTGGTGCGAGTATGTTGTGCACTTAACAAATGCATAAATCTCTCTGGCTTGGCTGACTGGTTATCTGATGAGAAGTAATACTCCAAGTCATGAAAATATGTTGAAAAAAAAGAGAACAAGAAATTGTTTAGCCTGATACTGGGGCCTAATTACATGTAGCTTGAGGGAGAAATTGAAAGACAAAAACTAGCTTGTAATCCCAGCACTTTGGGATGCTGAGGCGGGAGGATTGCTTGAGCTCAAGTTCAAGACCAGCCTGGGCAACTTGGGGAAACCTCGTCTCTACAAAAACAATACAAAAAATTAGGCGGGCATGATGGCATGGGCCTGTAGTGACTGTAGTCCCAGCTACTTTGGAGGGTGAAGTGGGAGAATCCCTTGCACCGTGGAGGCAGAAGTTGCAGTGAGCCGAGATCGAGCCACTGCACTACAGCCTGGGTGACAGAGCCAGACCCAGTCCACAAACAAACAAAAAAACAACAAAAAACTCTTGACAGTAACTACCTCTACTATGTTGTGAATTCTTCCTAAATAAATAGCAAAAATCCTCATTACTCTTAAAGCATACTAAAGGAAACATTTAATGCTATCCTGTAGTGAATAGTTCTTTACTAGAGAGAAGATGGATTGGGTGACACATGAGGTCAACTACATTTGTATCTCCTTTTTTTTCTATCTGTCCCTCACTGAGCAGAGAAAAAGCAGCATGGTCTCAAGAAAGAACAGCATGGTGCCAAAAGAAGTTTCCACTAAGCCTTTACAGTCTGCATTCATTCTTTTATTTAGTAAAAATGTAAGAGGTTTTTTGTTTTGCTTTCATACTTTTTGTTCCAAATACAGGGCCAGGGACCATTTACCCTTTGTTCTTGGTAGTTGAAAAGTGTAGCATATGGTAAACCCTTTCATTGAATAGGCATTCACGATCATGCATGTGAAAATGCATTAGAAGAATTTATGAGACATGTGGGGACATAGGCTACATCTGAGACTAAAATCCTCATCACAGGCTTTTATGGCATTCTACTATGATGACTTGTTTAGAATGGCATGGGAGAAGGACACCTTTCTCTTCTTTCATTAAATGATAGACCACGTGGAATTGGTAGTAAATAAATCCAAAGGTTCTGAACCAGAATTTGTCTTTTAAATCAAATGATTCTAGAGGCTGTTCTTGCTGTATTCTAATTAATGAAAACAATCAGTGCTATAGGTTTTATAATGCTCTTTGAAAATGCATAGCAACTCTCAAAACAGGATGCATTTAATGACCCAAAACTGCAGTCGTACACTTTTTTCTTAAAACTTAATTGTCCATACTTTCATATAATAATTTCCAAGACAAATGTATGCTTATACATTTATATTTTAAACAAACTTTCAAATTGGCAAATTTTTATGGTAGAAAAAATGCATAATCTACTCTTAAATTAGAGGACTATAAACCCATACAATTACTTCATTTTGAAAGGATACGTTTCTCCTGTTTGTTTTGTAAGTTTCAAAGATCATGTAATTATGTGTGGGAGAAGGGGAGAAAAAAGATTGCAAAACAAACACCTTATTGTAGTTTCTTAGAACAGCATTGATATCAACATTTGGGCATTTGTGAGCAAGCTGGAAAGTATGAACAATGAGAAAAAGGCACATTTAGAGAATAAATAGTTTGTTTTCAAACTTTCAGTGTATTATCATGAAAATGCATCAAGTTTTAGACTCTGAGAAGGTCCTTCAGAGTTTGCTTTGGACTACAACTGCTAATGCATTGATGATTATAGTTAAATGTGACTTTAGTTCAGCACTTGAAATAGCTAACATTCACATTAGAAAAAATTATGAAATGACTAGTTAAATTGAAGGAATTGGGGAATTTTCCTCCCGGTATGCTTAATGAGGTGTATAGCCTTTGCATGCATGGTAAATATTAGTGTATATGTATTATCATAGAAGTATATAAATATGGCTCGAATACCATTTCTTGATTTTAATTAGATCGCATTGCCTTTTGAATATCCTTATTTAAACAGGTAATGTGAATTTAACAGGAACTTGTTGTACACTCTGTTTTATTTTTATAGTATGCAAATAAGAAACAAATGCCAACACATTCATTATGCTGTTTAACGTCTATACCGGAAAGGTTCCAATCACTTTGAAAAAGGTCCTTTCACTACTTCTCCTGTAAATCACTTTGTCATGCTTCTGAGAAGAAACATTTTGAACTGAAATTTGTAATGAAGATTAAACCCTGTAATGTTTTAAAAATGTGGGAAACATTTTTGGTTGATCCCTAAGCATCAACAGCATATTAAGGCAAAGGAATGATTTATCAGTATTCAATGATAAATGAATGTTTTATTATTTTAGCATCATTAATCATTATCCAAAGTAGTGAGATGTGTTAGAGGGTTTTTTTTGGGGGGATGTTTGTTTGTTTGTTTTTGTTTTGTTTTTTCTATTACTGTTTACCAAGGTGCCCATTGTTAGCAGAATTGGCAGCTCAAAATGGAGGTGGAAGCATGTGAATTCACCGTGGAAATACCTTCTTGTACAAAAAGATCTTATAGAGATGAGGGAGATTGTAGTGAGGATGGAATATGATAAAGTGGGAGGAAGGAGAGCAGAAAAAACAGTGAAGATGACTCGATTTGTGCAGGAATAGTACACAGGATCATTAGTTTATTCATTGAATATTTATACTGAGCTTCATTTTTGCGCCAGCTCAGAGATGAGCATTGAAGATGCAGTACTGAAGGAGATGATCTCATGGGGAAAAAGAGGATGAGTATTGTTGAAGCATAGGAGACAGATAAGGACAATGAAAATCTTTATGTCTCATCTAGAGCCTGGATTGCAAAAGAATCATCCAGCTGTGTGATCAGAATGCATGCCCTTTAGACCATTCAAGTAAAGAGCATGATTCCTAGTTTCAACCCCACTGTCCATTCTTTCCTCACCCAACATTGCAGCCAGTTTCAGCTCACTATTCTGTGTTTGGCATGGCATCTGTTTGCAGTAGTGGCCCTCTATGGGTTCCCCGCATGTCTGGGACTCATAGTTCTAAGAACTTTTTCTGTGTT